>NC_137879.1:33433007-33533991 GCF_963924005.1 Protomyctophum bolini
ACAAGCGCCTAAGGAGCAGTCTATAAACACAGACAGCTGTCCGGGGTCACCGCGCGCGCACGCGCACACGCACATTTCTGAAAGGTGGTTTTACGAATGCATTTATTTATTGCCATTTTCAACTATAACCCCGACGCCAAAAGTAGGTAGTAAGGTCACGGCTCGTTGCAAGTGTAGATTTGCGTGACAACTCTGCACTCGGCACACGACTATAAATCAGGAATAACTCCAATCCTATAACCTAACCTTTCAATGTCTAATCATAGCTTACACACACACACACACACACACACACACACACACACACACACACACACACACACACACACGCACACACACAGGGCCTTATCCCTAAACTTATTTGCCATTGTTTACTTGCTGTGAGCTTGTAGATTGGTTATTTTAACTACATTTTAAAAGGTTTTTCAAAATAGTAAAAAAATAGCAAATAAGTTAATTGATAAGGGGTGGCGTGGCGCAAGATATATAGCTGATAGAGTATTATTCTCACAGCCACATGCTCCAACCCAATTTCAGAACCTATTGTATCTCATTTGCATCAGTGAAATTTACATCTCACCTTTGTCTGTCTTGGCTGGGTTTTTATTGTTGGTATTTAATATTGTCCAGTGCCGCACAGACAGTACCTGTCCTGAATAGTTTCAGCTTTCTTCATTTCTCTTTACCATGAGAGCTCAGGGTAAATAAGTATAGGCCTGCTTAGCTTGATACAGGTACATTCTAAACAAACCCTGGCCTACTGTCGATACCCAACACCCAGCCTCTGAAAGTATAGCCTTTTTAAAAGTGCCAACTTTTAAAAGTGGGACTGTCGGTCCCGATGTGGCTCATTAGGCCTCGCCCTAATAGCCCAAATTGTCTCTCTGAAAAGAATTGGCAGAGTGCTGAGAGAGGCAATGAAGTGCTTAAGTGAGGTGAGAATTGGCTACGGTTGAGTTTGTACTGCACAACAAGTGGAGCTATTATTCAGCTGTCATAAGCAAAACAAAATACAAAATCTTGTAAAGCTCATCAACTCAGGGGGAAAAAAAGCATTATTTTCAGACACAGTACAAAGTACAAACCAAAGGATGTCGTCTATATTGTCTAGGTTATAAATAAGGGAATGTCTGTCTGCATGTCTGAGGCAAATGTCACTGCTACTCACTGGCTGCACCAATGGCTCTGAATGGCTCTCTCCGCAGTTAAGCTTAAGCTCAGCTTCAGCAGAAAAGGGAAGACAAAGAGAGGCAGTGCTTTGCTTGCTTCGTGGACCACTTCCGGCGTCCACTGACCACCTGCCTCAAAACGTATCATATCAATAATAAGAAATGGAAGCATTTTTTAGCAAATCATACTGAAGCGACAATGCCCTCACATTTTGATTTCGAAACGCTGCATGTTTCATCCACTTGAGACGTTTTCCAAAGTCAGAGGTTTACGGTATACTGTGAAAGCAGATGACGGGGCACTCTCATAGTCAGAGGTTACAGCACTGTGGAAGCAGATTGACAGGGTACTCCATCACTGCAGGTCTCAGTGTAATGTCCCATAACGGCAGAGAGCGGCGAGTCAAGGTGCACATTGATCACACAGGTGACAGGTAGTAGAGTATAGAAGGGCCATACCTGGCAATATTTATTACAGTGAGTGAGTGAGTGAGTCAGTCAATACCAGTCTATCTATCTATCTATATGACAAGGATGGGCTTCTCTTTGCTGGGAAAAGAGCCAATGTAATTAGCTTACAGTACATGGCTGAGAAATCAATAGTACAGTACTCATCGTGTGTGTGTGTGTGTGTGTGTGTGTGCGCACACAGTCTGTGCACGTTTGTGACAGAGAGAGAGAGAGAGAGAGTTATTGCCTGTGTCTATAGTGTGTGTCCTTGACTGACCTCTAAAGAACTGCCCTCTGCTTGGTTGCACCCTCACCCCCACAACTGGTTCACTGGCCAGATCCTCTCTATACAGAAAGCCCTGGGGGAAAGGGATGGGGATGATGGCACTGTCTGTCCTTCATTCTTAGCGATGTCCAGCAGAAACCTTGTTTTTCCTTCAGCCCGCTGTGAGCTTGTATAGATCGGCTTATTTTCACTATCACTGAAACATTTTGGAAAACCCACTTTCTGTGGGTTTTTAGAAATAGGCTATTGAGTGTATTGAACCAATGAAATGTTTTAACAAGAGCCAAGCGGCCAGCTAACACGTTCACTGGATCCATTTATAGAAAGGTCTTCTGTGGGATGATAATGTGTCACAATGTGTCAGCTGTATGTGATTACAGGGAGCGATTATACCATTTTCATGTTGTCAGATTGAGCATGAAGAATCATGTCATCTCTGTGAGGGAATGTAATATGTCATGCACATGAACCATGCTACTGACAGGTAGCCTTTATCTTCCTCTCGCGTCTCTCCTCGTGGCAATATTTACAAGGTTATATGATTAATGGTGCATTGAGCATATGAGCTTTAGTTGAGTGGTTCCTCCAAAACCACCTTTACTTTTCTTTTTTTTTTACCCCAAAGAGTGTTTTGTGTCTCCTTTTTATAAGATATTTTTAGGGATTTTCGTCTGCCTTTATTGATAAAAACAGTAGTCTGACAGCAGGACAATGGGGAGAGAGAGATATGGGGATTGACATGCAGCAACGGTCGAACCCACAACACGCTCTCAGGCGGTATTAGCAGCCTAGCTAGGTGCCCAGGTGGCTACGCCAGCCGCCCATGCATGTTTTGTGCATCCTTATGGGTGTACAGTGACTGTAGGATTTATGGACTTCTGTGTTCCTTTTTGTTTTGAAGTAACATTCCTAATGTTTCTTGTTGTCCACCTACAGTACTCTGATTATTGTTCATTTCTCCAGTTTCTCCAGTTCTCCAGTTCATAGCTCCAGTCATCACCCACATAGTTAACCTCTCCATCAAACAAGGACAGGTCCCCAGAGATTTTAAACAGGCCAAAGTAACCCCCCTGTACAAAAAAGGGAGCAAATTAGAACCCGGCAACTACCGCCCTATTTCTATTCTAAGCTCCATCTCGAAAGTGATGGAAAAAATAGTCTATGAACAGGTTGAAAAGTATCTTGCCACTAATAAATTGTTGTACGAGTTCCAATCTGGTTTCAGAACATCCCACTCCACTGACACATGCCTTCTCTATTTGAGCGACCACATCAAACACGAGGTGGATGCTGGAAAATACTGCGGCATGGTCATGCTGGACCTCCAAAAGGCTTTTGACACCGTGAACCACTCCATACTGGTTAACAAGCTTAAAGCTATTGGTTTTGATAGCACATCAGTGAGCTGGATGCAATCCTACCTGGAGGGGAGAGAACAGATGGTGGAAGTGAACGGAACACTGTCCCCCCCCCTCCCAGTGAGCTGTGGCGTCCCACAAGGAAGCATACTAGGGCCTTTACTGTTCCTAATATATGTAAACGACATGACTTCAGCTTGTGACTGCAACTTGTTCCTGTTCGCAGACGACTCAGCACTGCTGGTCTCGGACAGGAACAAACTGCAGGTTGAAAAGACCCTCAGCTCTGAACTCGGTAGAATCTGCACCTGGCTCGCTGATAACAAACTATCCTTACACCTGGGAAAAACTGAATCCATTCTCTTCGGATCAAATAGTAATCTCAAAAAGGCAGATGGCTTCTTGGTTAGAGTTGGTGATGATATTATCACACGGAAGGATCAAATTACCTACCTAGGTTCCATCCTGGAGGCCAATCTTTCCGGTGATAAGATGGCCACCAACGTAATCAAAAAAGTCAATCAAAGAACAAGATTCCTCTACAGGATCTCCTCACTGGTCGACAAAAACACCTTGAAGACCTTAACAGGAGCCCTTGTACAAGGTTTCTTTGACTATGCATCCACCTCCTGGTACCACAGCACCTCAAAGGCCCTTAAAACAAGGCTCCAGACCTCCCAAAACAAACTGGTCAGGCTCCTACTTGGCCTCACCCCCCGAACCCACCTCACCCCTGCCCACTTTGACAGGCTGGGATGGCTTAGGGTCGACGACAGAGTACAGCATCTTGCAATGGGTCTGGTCCACAAGATTAGATACACCACCAAGATACCCATGTACCTGTCTAAATACTTCCTTAATGTAAACGAAGTCCACACCCACAACACCAGAGGGAGTGCAACAAACCATGTACAACCCAGATTCGGCACAAACAAGGGACTAAATTCTTTTCGCTCCTATGCGACCAAAATGTGGAACGCCCTACCAACAGTCATTAAGACATGTGAATCCCTTGGCTCCTTCAAAACTGCTCTCAAAGGGCACCTACGGATGGCTGCAATTCGAAACTGGCCTCTGTAAAAGCTGAATTTGTATCTGGATTGTACTATGTTTTTGTATGGACGTGGTGTTGGGTGCCTGCACATATGCACACATGGCATCAACGCATGGTGTTGTGTGCAGGCGCCCTACACTCTGTCTTTGTACTATGGATTGTACTATGTTTTTGTATGGACGTGGTGTTGGGTGCCTGCACATATGCACACATGGCATCAACGCATGGTGTTGTGTGCAGGCGCCCTACACTCTGTCTTTCGTTTTCTTTTCTTTTATCCCCCTGTTCCCCTCACTGTATATATACTTTTTTTCCCTTTTCGCTTCCTATATGATGAATTCCTGTTCTGTTCTTTAACTACATAGAAGTGTCTATTTGTTTGTCTCTAAATGTTTTGATGAATTGAACAATGTGGACCCTGTTGTAAACAAGTGTAAGGCTTAATTGGGTCGTCCACTCACAGTTAACAGTCTTTGTATTGAGTTTGTGCTTGAAATGTACTGTAATTCTGCAAACTGTTAATAAAGATTTCAATCAATCAATCAATTGTGTCACTTGTGTCCCGGTTGCCCCAGCCAATCCCTGTGTTGTTTACTGAGCTCACCTGTGTCTATAGTTAGTCCTATGTTTGTTTAAATTCCCTTTGGCGCAGGCACACCTTCACGTCAAAAAAACCCCGGCTAGACCAGGCATCTCTTCCCGGTTGTCAAGTGTCATTTCCCTTTCTTGACACTTGATGCGTATATTATGTGCCCGCGCTCACTGTCCGTTGACTGCCAGTTTGTAATTGTTGTTGCCAGCATGTTCATTTCTATGTTATGATCTCCTAGTGTTTTCTCAGTATTCCTTGTGTTTCTTCTCAAGCTCCTAGTGTTCCCCGCTTTTGGTAAATAAATCATCTTGTCGTTGACCTTCTCTTCCTCTGCCTGTCTGCAGCTGCATCTGGGTCAGTCTGAGTCCTGACAGATCCTGGATTTAGAGCACTTTTCACGTACAGTTTGTCACAGTTTGTCAGTTTAAGTTTCACTATTTTCCTTTATTCAAGACACAGTTTTAACGGAATATGGAATGGAAACAAACTCTTTTGAAGACATAACCGATGTGCTATATTTTAACCATAATATTTACCAGTGTTTCTTGGCCTGTTTTGCAACACGTGTAAAAATGTGGTCTCTCAAGTTACGGAGTGCAGCTTTTACGCAAGGTTATCGACCTTTTGATACCTCTGGAAGTTGAATATAGGAAAGAATGAAGCTGAAAGATATGTCAAAACTGATAGAACATATCTATGTCCACCGCCCACCGCCGTTTATGTATTGCTAACTAGTCAGGCTGTATATATACAAAACATTTGAATGATGTGTATATACGAATAATGTGCAAGTATGTTGATGCCCTTAAAAACAATCAAAGGTAAACCTTTGGCAGTGACACTTAAGCTTAAAGAACGGTATTAACAAAAAACACAAGGATGTTTTTGCTTTTCGTTGGTGGCCTATATAGACTCCCTACAGTAGCCTATGCTGTCTCTCACCCTGTCCATTCTGCCCTGCAGGCTTTCCCTCCTTATATCCATGACGAGTGCTCCTAGCCAGACTTTTCATCTTGGTATCAAAATCTACTTTCCTCTGCTGACTAACTTCCTCTCCTTATCGTGAAAGGGAAGGGCATGCATTTAAATATGCCACTATGTGACAATGAAAACACAATACTGGGAGTTATGTAAAAGACTACTCCATTAATTATTGTACATGTTGCATTCTATCATCTCTGATCTGTTGTTCCTGTACATCAGCGTTAGCATGGCGATTGAGACTTTTTTAATCCAATGGCTATATTGTAAAAGCAGGGCCACGTTGTTTAAGAACTCCAGTCAGAAGCTGTTTCTTACTGAGATTATTGTGCCATATTTTGTTTTGCAGATAACTGCTGCCGAGTCGTAACCGCTGCGGTGTTGCCATAGCAGGGGACTTAATTCCATGAAAGTAAGTGAATGAAAACACAAACGCCCCATTCCTTCCAAGACAAACAAATTATCCGATACTGTGTTGCCTATTTCAGCTCAATCTCACAAACAAAGGACCATGTTACTCCTCTGTCCTTACGTATAGTTCAAACCCCGATGAGTGGAGGTTTAACAAGTAAACAAGGTTATTATGAACAATAGTGGGTTTGCGAAATGAACTTGACCCCGTCCGAATTCCCATGTCAGAGTTTGTACACTGGCTATTTCCTGGAGGAGTTGCTTTGTTTTTGCAGCGATGAGATGCAATCTGCATCTTCCATACGGCCTGCCAGGCAGCTGTCACTGCAAGGGCGACTGACACAAAGTTCAGCCTGGGGCAACATTTTCAGAAGTGCTTTGTATACCGATTGCACTGGACAAATTACATCCAAAGTGAGGGTGTGTCGTCAACAGATTTAACCCAGTAAGAACTGACCAAAAAGAGTAAAAAATGTTCGCTTTAACCTTTCTTTTATTCATTCACAGATTTGCAAAAATTTTCTTTTCTTGTTCTTCACATTTTCTAATTTAATAGCAGATCTGCAAGGTCATATGAGCGTGTATATCTGCTATTTTTGAATAGCCAAAGTATAAAATGACACAGATGCTTTACGGCTGCTTTTAATGGGTTTAAGGTTCTTGCTGACTAACGCATACTTTTGGAAAAACTGTGAAAAACAACTGATACAGCTTTTAGAAGCATATTTTCTCTTGACCCGTCGAATTCTCCAACCGCCCGCTGATCAGGGGATTGATAGTATAATGATGCAACTGTACTAACTGTACTGTAAAACACCTTTCAGTACAAAACATCTGCTTGTAAAACAAATAATGATAAAAAGCAACACAGAATACAGTATTCCTTATATATACAGTTTATATGGAGCCGATGAAATGGATGGTTGTATTGTTGCTGGTCCAATCAGCATCTATAAAAAACCATGGCAGTGGGACTGCTTTTCAGTGAACAAACAAACAAACTTCTTAACAGAGATCTTAACAGACCTGCCGTACCAAGAATGGAAAAAAGAGTTAACACGTTGACTGCGGAGAATTGAAATCGTGAAATAATAAGCTTCACTGCTGAGTAATTTCACTAACCTTTTGAAGAATCACCTGGGCGCTGATTTATAGGTCAGTCTCACCAAAATCCGGGAGGCATATGCTTTGGTCCGACGGACCATTGGTCCGACTCGGGGGTTAGGTTTAGGTGTGCTGCCCCGTGCTCGCCGTTATGGTTATGGGTGAGGGTTTGGGGTTAGGTTTAGGTGTGCTGCCCCGTGCTCGCCGTTATGGTTATGGGTGAGGGTTTGGGGTTAGGTTTAGGTGTGCTGCCCCGTGCTCGCCGTTATGGTTAGAGTGAGGGTTTGGGGTTAGGTTTAGGTGTGCTGCCCCGTGCTCGCCGTTATGGTTAGAGTGAGGGTTTGGGGTTAGGTTTAGGTGTGCTGCCCCGTGCTCGCCGTTATGGTTAGAGTGAGGGTTTGGGGTTAGGTTTAGGTGTGCTGCCCCGTGCTCGCCGTTATGGTTAGAGTGAGGGTTTGGGGTTAGGTTTAGGTGTGCTGCCCCGTGCTCGCCGTTATGGTTATGGGTGAGGGTTTGGGGTTAGGTTTAGGTGTGCTGCCCCGTGCTCGCCGTTATGGTTAGGGTGAGGGTTTGGGGTAGGTAGTCGATGGGACCAATGGATCGGACCTATATGCCCCGTCGGACAAAAGGCATGCACTCCCAAAATCCGCCTGAATATATTCCAATCATTTGTAATATTGTTCAAAATTATTCCACAGTCTCTCGACAACGACAACAGCGGGGAACTGCTGGGGCACAAGGGCGCGGTGGGCCATGGTCACTCATATAGCCTCCATTTCCCAGAAGCCCTGAGAACCCTGTGTGACTGATTTGATTTTTTTTTTCGGTCACGTGGTCCAAACGCGTGACGTATCCTATACTGTGTCCGCTGGAAACCATGTACCATGTAAGAAGTGATCAAATACTGCAAATTAAACGATGAAAACAAAAGTCTGGAATGTCGTGATCCTCAGGGGAAAGATCTCTTTATCAATTAAGTCGGGAACGTCGTGATCCGAGGTCAAACTGTTAATAATTATGTCAGGGTCATGGGGTAAAGAGAAGGGGGACCATGAGCTTCAATTTAGAAACCTACAATGAATACAATGTAATTTAGTGGAGTTAAAATAGAAGAAAATGTAAGAGTATACTGTCAAGTGAGCTTACGCTATCGTATAAGGTTCTATGACAGAAGAGATAATGATATACATTGATGCAGGGATTTAGTGTCCCCTAGATGTGCACAGAGTTAGAGGCAGAAGGATCAAGTTCTATTGCAGGCTTATGGCGCGCCGCTGGCTTATCCTTATACTGCCCTCCACCAGGTCACCTCATTACATTCTCATAGAATGTCATGTAATCTATGCAGACTCTTGGCTGGATAATAACTATATGTCCCTCTGCAATATACGTACATAAAGGTTAATGTTATAGAGCGTCGCAGTCCCGCCCCCTTTCATGACGACGATAGGCCCAGGAAATAATTCCCCATGCATTTTCCCCATAAGACATTTCAAAAAGTATTAATTTCAAGATCTGTAAACCTCGAACAAAGCCAACTCGGATCGGGACAAAACATGGGCCGAACAAATAATTACAAAGAAGAAAAACAACAGAAAAAGTGTTGCCCTTTTTTTCTTCTTTCTAATTATGTGTCCGGGCCAAAAAAAATGTGTTTGTTGTCATGATTTGTCACGATCCGAGTTGGCTTTGTTCAAGGCTTACAGATCTTTAATTAAATAGTTTTTGAAATGTCTATGGGGAAAATTAATGGGGCATTATTTCTTGGGCCTGTCGTTCTCATGAAAGTTGGCGGGACTGCGACGATCTATATTCTCCTGGATGGTGTGCCAATTTACTGAAAGCTCTCTCTCTCTCTCTCTGTGTGCGTGCGTGCATGCATCGTGATAGCAGTTGCTGTAAGTGCCTTGCTCAGGGACACTTCAATGCAGAATCAGAATCAACTTTGTTGTCACATCACATGGTTTACACGTGCACAACAGTCAGAGGGTGAAATTTGCTTTTGTGCACGCTCCATAGTTTTTGTTGCTGTTGTGTGACATGACTTTCGTGTTGCCATATTTGGTAACGGCTTTAGAAAAGAGGGGGTTTACTGTGATTTTTAGAACGGCTAAGCCTAGTCGCTGTTCTCAAATCCGTGGTAAACCCAGGGGCTTGCGTGCCTGCATGATTTCGTTTAAAAAAAAATATCGCATGACTCGATCTCCCTGGTTCTTTCATTTGTTTCTATCTGCGGATGTGTGTTGTTTTTCTAAGACTCAGTCTGTCTTGGGCATTTTGTCAGAGTGATTGTTGTTTGGTTTTGATTCAACTGCAGAGCGCTCTACCTTCCTTTCGGCACAAGGAGAGATGTTTTCTCTCCTACCCCCCTTTTTTTAGCCGTCCCAAATAATGAAAGCTCGTACAATGTGCATGTGCGCGTTGAATTGTGGTAGTTGTTGTCACTCGGCGAGGTATATTCTCAGACAAAGAGGAATTAATACATTGCAGTGACAACTACCCCACTCCCCGCACCGCACTGTCATGGCCGACAAAGCACCATGACAAAGCACCACGGTGGATTGGAACCCACAACCTCTGTGGTGGTGGGCCAAGACTTTACCACTGCGCCTATTTAAAGAACCCTTAATTAATTAAATACATATACCGTATCAGCATGCAGCACTCATGCTCTCACAGCTGCCTTGAACGCACAGCACTATATATAATACTATAGCAAACTAAAGTGAAGTACCACAAAGTTATGACGAGTTTAGGATTCTTCTTTCTGCCGATGGCGTTATAGTTATAAGAAAACCGAACCGGCTATTATAATGAAGCTGTAGTAGGAGAATAATAGGTTCCTCAGAGACGTTACGAGAATAAAGGATAATACTCAAAGAAGAGCAGACTGGTCCCCCGCTGCTTAAGCTGGGTTATGACAATGTGTGTTATTGTTTTCATAAGCCTGACCACTGTGTATACGGTGGCCAGTGGCAGAAAAACCCCATGTGGAACAGTGTGTTATTGCTTGTGCGCCGTCAAGAAAAATATATCTTTTAGTGGCGACGGTATTTCATGCAGTATATCTGTCTCCTTATATATACAAATCCCTCAATCAAATCAAACCTCTATAAAAGTTTATTGCGGGGAACCTGCATTGTTACGGCACGCGATCCGCTTTGACCCGTCGACTTCGGTATGTCTGTGTGCACTGTGCACGTATACAGTGTATACAGTATACAGTATACAGTGCGTGCGTGCGTGCACACACACACACGTGTCTGCATCCTGCCAGGCCTTTTTCAGTCGAGCGAGTGATCTACAGCTGTAGCACATGAAGTGCAGAGCCGTGTCATAAAACGGAGTGCCTGTGTGTGCCCCTATACAGTACTCAGACCACCATACCCTCCCATGAGCCAAAGCCCTGGGCTCTTAACCCCAAGTTCCCCTCCACTGCAATCAGCATATCACAAGCACCCGGTTTCCTCTCCAGGGAACACTTAAGACCGGGGGGGGGGGGATTACGACGTATACCGCTGGAGACGGTGCACACTGATGAATTTACACAGATACACTGACACGCATGCATGCAGATATGCGTGCAACATGCAGCCACGCGCGCGCGCGCACACGCAGGCAGACAGACACTGCACGTATCGTAAAACCCCAGGCAGATCGTTTCGGGCCCGCAGACTCATTCTTAATCCATTTTGGGTTGGGAACCCCTTTTGGTGTTTGAAACATTGTTATAATTTAGCTATTGAAAAATAGCAGATCTACAAGCTCACCGAGTGCCGCGCTATGAACTTGTAGGTCTGCTATTTGTTTTTAATCGTGAAAATGTGCCTCAAAGCTTTGAATATTCTTTCAGAGTTTCAGTTTTTAACTCAAATCTTTGCTTCTGAGGAGTCCCTGGAACAACATATTTTCAGATGGGGCGGCGGAGGCATATTACAAATATCTTTTGGGGTCCTTGACATGAAATATTGAGAACCAATGACACAGAAACATGAGGTTTTTCAGAAAAAAATGACATTTTAAAAAGATTTTGTTTTAATTTCGACGTCAGGCCTAAATGGGTTAAGGAAGCCCTCAGCGGCTTTCCTCTTAATCAAGAACAGCTCCCCTGGCCGCGACATGAACTGTAGCCCCGTGACACATGGCGATTGAGGCTATAAGAAATAAAACACCTCGGAGAGCAGAAGGAGAAGGAAAAATAAATGAAGCTACATTGAAAACAGTGGAGAGTGATCGTTTACCGATTGCCATGTAGGGACAGCGCAACCGAACTCTCAACAGACAAGAATGCAGACAGTTTGAATGTGGACCGTGGCCAGGCAGACATGGAGGGCATCATTTTTTTTGGGTCATAGAGATGCTTGAGGCCATGCACAACCTTGTTCTCATTCAGTGATGAACCATGGTCACCCTGACCCTGGCATCCCCGGGCATGTCAGAGGCGATTAATAACATTTTCAGAAATGGTCAGAAATAGCCGATCTATGAGTAGTAGTACAGTAGATGTTTCAACAGGTAGGCCTATAGTGCCTTAAAGGAGTAGTTCCTCCAAACAGAATGGCTTATTTTCGACCAGTTACTCATCCCTGCATGGAGACTCGAGTTGAATTCATGGATATATCTTTTAGTTTTTGACGTATTCCTAAGCCAATAATTTGATGAAGACGAAGACGAATTTCCACACGTGGACAATAAATGAAACTAACGAACTAACTAACTGACACAAAGAGTCTCCATTGTGTCTCCATAGAGTCTCCTTTGGGTCTCTATAGGGAACATCAAATTATGGGTTTCGGAATGTGACAAAAAAACGAAAGAAATATCCATGAATTCAAGTCGAGTAACTGGGACGAGTAACTGATAGAAAATAAGTCATTTTAGAGGTGAACTCCATAATGGAGTTTTGAATCGAGGCTTTGAGGTGCAGGTCAAATTAAGGAGAACAGATGTGTAGATGTCCTACAGGTATGAATTGGGTATAACAGCTACTGAATGTTTATTGTTGTCCAATAAAGCACGCGTTACCTCAGATCCGGCTCTACGCTTAAAAAAAAAGAAAGAAAAAGAGGCACCCGCTTGTCGTGTTTACATGATCATAATCGTATCGGGAGGCTGACGGTCCCCCTGTAGACAGACACTGTCCACACATGGGAACCCGCATTAATGGGACCCATCTGCCAACGTTAGCCCCCCAGGATCAGACGTTCCTCTCTTTAACGGAGTCAACAATTCCAAAAACATCCAGATCTGAGCCACACACACACAGGGCCGTGGAACTGGTACAGCGCCATGACTACACGCATGGAAGCATGGAACATTAGCTTTAGGATCTGGTCAAGAATTTCTGTGGTCAACTTGTTGTTCGAAAACTGCCGTGACCACTTAAGCCCTATATCTCCGCACGAAGACCGGGGCGAAAATAGTGGCTGCACCAAGCTCACAATGCTCGTAGATGTGCTTCTATTCCTGCTATATATATTTTTTGAAATGTGATGCCTATATAATTGCCTATACGTGGTTGAGAATAAAATAGGTCCTAAACGACTCACGATACAAATGAACATGACACGACGATAAAAAGATTATCACTAATCGGCTTACCTCCTCTCTCACAGGCTGCTGTTGTGGGCGCGCAGGGACGCGGTGTGCGTGAGCACGAAGCTCTCGGTGCACTGCTGGCTGCTGGAGGAGGTGGTGGAGCGCCGCGGCGAGCGCTGGAAGCGGTTCCTCCGGCTGAAGTAGCTGCCGGCGGTCCAGGAGCGCTGGTGCTTCCGCAGGTACTCCTTATAGTTCTTGGTGAGCAGCGTGTAGAGGAAGGGGTTGATGCAGCTGTTGCTGTACGTCAGGCAGGTGGTCAGGTAGTTGATGTTGCGCTTGGCCTTGGAGGACAGCTGCAGCTGCGGGTGGAACTGGCCCAGCAGCTGCCAGATCCAGAAGGGCAGGAAGCAGGCCCAGAAGATGAGCACGATGGTGAAGATGAGGTACAGAACCTATGCAGGAGAACCCATAGCAAGATGGGCGTCAGTTATATACTGCTGCAGGCCCGTTATAAGACCATGAGAACATATTCCACTAAAATGTCCTCTAAATCATGACAGTTTTCTGAAAAATATATGTTTCTATGGCAGCGGTTCTCAAACCTTTCCATGTCATGGATCCCCAATATTATATGTAATTGGCGGCCAATGCCCATCTCAAAATGTGTTGTTTCAGGGACCGCCCAGAAGCAAAGATATGAGTTCAAAACGTTCGCTGGGGGAAATAATATATATTCAAAGATTTGCACACATTTTCACAATTTTTCAACTGCAATTTTTTTAAAATAATGGTTAAAAGGAGACACAGACGCGTCCTCAGGTCTAAATGCGTCAGTGGTGGACATTTATGGATTCTTGTTTTGACTGGCGCCTATATCTGTTGACTGTACAGAACTTTTGATCCAAATCTAATCTTCAGGCATGTGTCATACATAAACAAAGACCGCTATAATGGCTTCTAGCCTGACAATGAACTTGAATTTTCATTTCGTTTCACATTATTCAGACTGAAAGCCTGAATAATACTGTACGTGCAACCGAATACGGCAGCAGTTTCTGGGATGAGTGTTGCTAAAGCGGCAGTCTTCACACCAACAAATCAAAATGGTATAGCGAAGCACATGACGTCGCTGTCAATCTGGCTAACCTGGTTGCTGCTAACCAAACAAAGACGGTCAACGAGCGCTGCTAGCATGTAAATAAACACGGTAACATATGGGCCGATTCATACTCCTATTTTACTGCTGTTTTGGCGCTGTAGTGTAATTTCGGCTCGTCAGAAATGTTCAGTAGCACCGAAGAGCCGACTTTAGGACAGAAAAAACAGGAAAGATTTTTTTGTCTTAAATAAAAGAAAATAATTGCAGATATACAAGCTCACAGGACATCACTTCGTGCTGTGCTGCCAGCTTTTACACCTGGTATTTTCATCTTGTCTTATAATGGGTTAAACTGTTTTCAAACTTTCCTCAATAATGGAGTTAACATTGCCGCGAAATCATTGTGCAGTTAACGAGATATGGACACATGCTCAGGTGGAACAGGGGTAAAATACCATAATATTCCAAATACCATATATTCATGATATATTTTCATTTCTGCTAAGCAACAAGCTATACTGTATATCCTTTGATGATTTTGATTTATATTAAGATGAATTTGCGCGACTGTAAAGACGAAACCGAAGTGGGTAGGATCGAGGCTTCACTTTCTTTATTGCTAACTCATGATCAGAGCTTCCGTTGCTCCAGAGAGTATGACGGAAGCATTTTAAAATTGCGAGAGGCAACAGTCTGGCAACGCGAGACTATAGTCAATATGGGCTAAACTACAGTATGGTAATTTAATAGTCTAATTGCAATGAATGAATGAATGAATGAATGACATCTAGTTCAGTCAGATAACTCTCATACAGATTGTATAAAACATTTGATTAATAATGTATACACGGGTATGAATACCGTATTATTCATGGTCTGCTACATGTTTCTCCCTGCACGAAGATGAGGCAGATATACCGGTACTGTGTATAGTATATAAAAGCAGAAACAGAGCCCCCAGGTGGCACTGGGGGTGGCCGTGGGTACAGATAAGCACATACTGTACCAACGTGCGCTTGCTGCTGATATGGGACAGCAAGACCCACAGTGGAATGAAGTGCTTTTATGTAACCTGCCAGGTCAGCTGCTTGACACACCACAGTTACATAAACCCACAAAGTGGCACGCATGCATGTGACCCTCTCTCGGGTGTGTCTGGCCGAACTATTATAGCCCGAAAGCTCTGAATAATTAGTGTGTTGAAGAGCTAATGCATGGGCGCCCGGCGCCCGCTGGCCTATAGTGGTCACTATATGCCACATATATAGGCTCTGTCTGGCCTGACAGCACGCTGTGTTTGTTCCAGTCCTGTTCATGACGACCTTTGCTGCACGTCCCCCCCCCCCCCGTCTCTCTCTCCCTCTTCGCTGTCATTCTTCATTTCGCAACCTACGTTAATCATTAGTCGCGGCAAGCGCCAATAAACGTATGTTACGTTTATTCAGTTGTTTAAATGTTTTGATCCAATCTAGCCGAAAGGCTGCTCTCATTAGTTTCGGATGGCTATCTGTTGTTAGCCATATCACTGGACTGCGCCATCTTGATTTGCGCGCGCACCTTCGATCGCTTTTATCTCCAATTCCCCGTCCCAGGCGGCATTTCTGGTCAAAACAACGCCTATTGCACGGAGCATAGCGGTCGCTCTAATGGCGCCGGCCTGTACTTCTCATCAGCTATAGTGAGAGATCAACACCTAATCCGACGCATATACCATTCAGTCAACATCCGGTTCCCGTCGTGGTGTTTTGGATCTTCAAAATAATGGTTGAACAGGGGGATATCCTGCCATATAGTAATCATTCTTGAATTAATCCTGGCAGCCAGACGGTTAAAAAAAAAAAGGGCTAATGCACCAACCTTCTGATTGGGCAGTTTCTTCGTCTGCTTGAAGGTCTCCGTCTGCGAGATCCAGTAGGCGCGCGCCAGCCGGATGTACAGGTATCCGATGATGAGCCCCGGGGCCACGATGCTGGTGCAGAACAGGCAGGAGATGTACGCCTTGTACGCCGACTCGGACAGCGTGGACAGGCACATGGCCTTGTCGCCGCCCGCGAACAGCTGGATGGTCACGATCATGGGCAGCGTGAGCACCAGCGAGGCGAGCCACACGGCCAGCGCGATGGCCTTGCGGTAGCTCTTCGAGCGCTTGACCGTGTCGAGCGGCTTGAGCACGGCGAAGTAGCGCTCGGTGCTCATGGCGGTCAGCGTGAAGATGCTGGCGTGCATGGTCAGGAAGTCCATGCTGATGAGCACGCGGCAGCCCACGTCGCCGAAGTACCAGCCCTTGAGGAAGTGCGTGCAGACCACGAAGGGGATGGTGAGCAGGTACAGGAGGTCCGCCAGCGCCAGGTTGACGATGTAGATGTACATGGAGGCCGCCACGCGCACCGAGTGGCACATCACCACCAGCGTGTAGATGTTCCCCGTCACGCCCACCAGGCACATGACGGAGAGGATGGCGCCGATGGTGAAGGTGGCGGCGGCGTCCTCCTGGGACCCCCCGGGGAGCGCCGGTGACGGCAGCGGGGACGACGACGACGACGGGAGCAGGTCCAGGTCCGGGGCGGACGGCGGCGGCTCCACGGTGGCGTTGAGGAGGAGGACCCCCGCCTCCAGCAGCGCCGTGGTCAGCGCCAGGGGCTCCGTGGACACTGTGGTCATCGCTGCGTGGGTGGGTGGGGAGAGACAGTGGTGGTGGGGGGGGGGGGGGGGGAAGCGTTCAATTGTTTTACTTTATTTAACCCGTAGAAACACATTGAGACAGAGGGCTCCGTCTTGCGCCACCCTTATCCTTTATCCCCTAAACGTATTTGCCTTTTTTTTTTTTTTTTACTATTTTGAAAAACATTTAAAAATAGTTCAACTAGCCGACCCTACATCGAGACATTGTGATCGGCTGCAGAGCTTGTAGATCGGCTATTTGAACTATTTTAAAAGGTTTTGTTAAAATAGTAAAAAAAATGGCAAGGGGTAAGGGGTGGCACAAGATATAGCCCAGAGTCTTTTTCAAGTGGGAGCTGGCCTATAGTAGGAAAGAGGCAGAAATGAAATTACAACTTCAAAGCTACATCGTATACATGTCAATTACAACTTCAAAGCTACATCGTACATGTCAATTACAGAACAGACACCCCATTAAGTCATGCAGCAAGAGCGATATAATACAAATAAAGTCCAAAGTGATACTTAAAGGGGCATTCCACTCATTTTCAACATTTTACTATATGTCATTAATATACCTTAGAGCTGTTAATAATAATAAAAGTCCCCCCATTCTGTGTTTCCTAGAACTGGAGGTCTGAAAGATCATCAAGATGTGATTCACCATGTTAATGATGGTATTCCCCTTTAAGTGAAAGTGTCAATGCTGCCACGCATAAATAGGCTACTCTGTTGCAAGTAAAGGTCCAGAATTCAAAACTAACTTGAGTAAAAAGTACAAAAGTGTTGGCATCAAAATGCACTTAAGGTACCAAAAGTTAAAAGGTACTCGTTATGCAGAATGTCTCATTTCATGTTTTTAAATGTGTACAAATCTTTTGAAAATAGCAGATCTACAAGCTCACAAAGTGTCTGCTATTTTCAAATGGCCCAGATGTGGACAGTGCTGAAGTGGTCAATGTATGTTTTGTAATAATAATCAAAATCTACAAAGTGACTAGTAACTAAAGTTGTCAAAAAATTGTAGTGGAGTAAAATTTGCCTCTCTTTGCCCTCTTTTTTTAAATTATATCTGTCTTTAATGTCCGCATAATTCTTTGCAGATGCTTCTGGCCGCCTGGTAAAAGCCTGATAGACATAAGATTTGTTGAATACTCTTAAGAGAAAGCAAATTCCACCTCTAAGCCCCGTTTCGGAGAACGACTCATGTAACAGCCTCTAGCTGTGTCTAGGTCAATGCAATTACAGTTTTATTGACAGTAAAGTCTAATCGTATTGTTGTTTCTGGAAACGAACATAGCCCAGACACTGGTTGGACAGAGAAGTGTGATTTAGTATGTTCTGATATGGTAACTGTACCCCTAACTGTCTCTGACCTCAGCTCAGCTGGCCTCCTGACCCATGGTACACAGTATAGAATCTTATGTAAATGTTCTGTGAAAGTGTACACATTTAATGGTTGACTTCTTTTAACAGGGTGTGACCATTCTAGGAATGATTACACTTCAGACACGTACACGATGTCACATACTGTACCTTGCCAACAACACAACTGAACTAGCTTCTTCTTATTTTGTCAGTTAAAAAGTCAATGTAAATAACTTCAAAGTGAATTGTCATTAAAAAGGCTTCAGACAACTTTTTGGTATTATGTAGGGGCACCTATGTGGCTCAGGGGTAGAGTGGCCGGATGGCAACCCCAAGGTTGCCAGTTCGAACCTGGGCTCCCCCAGAGTTAGTGTCAAAGTGTCCTTGAGCAAGACACTGAACCCCGAATTTCTCCCGATGTGCTGGTTGGTGCCTTGCATGGTTTCCGCCGCCATCGGTGTATGAACGTGTGTGTGAATGGGTGAATGTAATGCGCAATCTATGTAAAGCGCCTTGGATAAAGGTGCTATATAAATGCACCATTTACCATTTAAGAAACAAAACATAATGTTACTGGTGGAAGTGTAGATCATGCACATATTCTGTGAAATGTTTAACATTTACAGGACTGTAAAAAGTAATGTTGGGATTTCATTTGGAGGCAGTATAAAATATTATGTGAGCCGTCACATTATGTTATCAAATAGAGATTTCAGAAAACACTTGCACACTGCAGATGACACAATGTTGAATCTGAACCAGATTTCTGTAAATACCCAATGAATAATTCCACACAAGATAGCCTCTATACTACAGCATATTAATTCCTCAATTCTGGACATTGGACCCTGCCCAAAAAAAACTAACAAATTGGACCAATCCTGTTTGTGGAACACAGAGTACCGTTCCTCAGTCAAAACTATCTCTTTTGGTAGAGACACAAATGCTGAGCAGCTGTCAAGACTCAGACAGGATAAGTATTCTGTCCTTGGACCCAGTGCCTGACTGCCCTGGTGCCAAACGCTCCACACGCAGAACAACATAGGGTCAATATCTCATCCCAAATCTTCCCCTCCTAATTATCAGACTTGTCTTTTCTGCTCTTGCAGATAAGCACTGACACATCAGTCTACTGTGTGTGGGTGTGTGCGTGCGTGCGTGTGCGTTAAATCACACCCTTGCGTGTGTCTGTAAGCAGACCAGTGGGTCTCCAACTTTTTAATTTGAAGGAATTAAAATGGTCCATTTGGTCCAAGTTCAACACACTCAGAGTTACAGACCTGTAAGGGTACATTTGGCACCAGCTTCAAGTAAGGCCTATTCATAGTCTGTATTTTCGGTGATGAGGTGACCACCGCTGCGGTGGTGAGCTGACCACCGGAGCTGAAATAACGTTGAGCGGTGGTGAGTGAAAACAGAGAGAAGGGCTGGAGCGGTGGCGGTGGCGGTGGTTTGCTCTTCACCGCGGCTCGTGACGTCATGTTGTAGTTCGGTGGTCACCCCACCACCGTAAATCCAGACTATATGTATGAGCCTTAACCATGAAGGTCCATGCACCACACTTTGAGAGAGCCACTGTTGAAGACATTCAATTACACCTCTCTGCTTATCATGTGTATGTGTGAGCGGCAGTGAGCCCCTCTCTTTTTGCGTGTATAACAGCGTGGTGTGACTGTGTGTGGGAATACCTCACAGAGAGAAAGCAAGCGTGCTCCGTGCTTACCTTGACAGTGTGCCGGGAAAGTGGGCTTTAGCACTTAACTCCTGGTCTCTGGCTATCAGCCATGCTTTCGCTCACTGGGGTCCTCCAAACTTCACACATACGGACATTTCATGCTCTATAAAAGTCCTACATATATGCGATCCCGAAGAGCATCTGAGTTTTGAAATGACGACGAAATACGGCAATAAGCCAGAAAATCCTTGAGGCAAAAGAAAATCAAAGGTGTCCTCCGGTGCTGTGCGGTCAAACTCCTGCCATTGATGAATAAATAGCCTCTCAACACAAAGTCAGGATATCCAAGGTGCACATACTGAATGGAAAGGTGCTTTGGACGAAGGGCTTATAAAAACTTCTCTCCTGTTCCCCTCTTCCCCCTAAACACCTCGATTGCATCCGTGTCTGAGA
This sequence comes from Protomyctophum bolini, assembly GCF_963924005.1. Taxonomy (NCBI): domain Eukaryota; kingdom Metazoa; phylum Chordata; class Actinopteri; order Myctophiformes; family Myctophidae; genus Protomyctophum; species Protomyctophum bolini. Next base: position 33,453,207 of record NC_137879.1, read on the forward strand.
CGTCCGATTTGACACATGGACTTTCCAGGGAGATAAGCGGAGCAGCGGAAAATCAGTGGAGTGACGAAGAAAGATCTGGAGGATCACAGCAAAGCTACAGCTGGCTAAAGCGGAGGAACCCCCCACCCCCCCCACCACCGCTCCTTGTTCACTGAGAGAGGGAGAGTGCTGGAGGGTGAGAAGCGCTCGTGAGTGAGAGACGGAGAGAGGGAGAGCAGTGAGAGAGAGATAGGGAGAGGAGTGCACTGGTAGAGGCACTCTCGCACACAAGCACAAAGTGGGAGGAAGAAGCCGGAGAGAGCAGGCGAAAGGGGAAGAGAGATGGGGAGGGCTGGGGCATGAAGGGAGGAGGTATGTAGGAAATATGTTCTCTCTCCTTCCCCCCCCCTCTCTCTCTCTCACACGCACGCACCTACCTTATGCCATCATCGATTGATTTCCTATATGCAACAGGAGTAAATGGAGCCAGAGCCAGAGAGATGAGACAGTGAGACACATACCATGTCTAATTCCCAGCTGTCACACGTGTGTATACTGTACATCGTCAACGATAATCACCCCAGAGTGTCTTATCTGTGTCATTATTGTAAATGGATATATATGCATTGCCAATGCTTTGGATGTTAAGGGCCACGCCAGTCTAAACTGTTTGGAGGCTCTCGCCCCGACCGAATCTGTTGATGCTCACAGAGTCGGACAGGGAGAGACGATGAGCTCTCTCTCCCTTTCCCTTTACCCCCTCTTCTCTCTGTATCTCTCTGCCTCCCCTCTTTTACCAAACAAACACTAACATTATAAAACTAATATTAATAATGATGATGATACGCTCGGTGTAATTAAGTTAAGCCATGTTCTCACACGGCGTGTTCTTAATTTACAGGACCAGAGCCACAGATGTGATTTTGGGATGGAACAGAAAGTTGTGTGTTTGCCCAGATATCTGATCAGCCATGCCCCAAAGGCAGAAATGGTTCCAAGCAGAGATGGACATTTAACCACTTAAACCCTGTACTTTGCTGACCAAAGTCCCCCAGGGCCCCACATTAAGCCCCTTCCTGTTTTCTGCTGTTCCCCATGGGGAGGTTGTTATTGTATATTCCCCCTGCTCTTAATGGCTAATGATGGTTATCTAATTGTGCCGAGCAGGGACAAAAAAATGTAGAGGAGCCTGAACGGCAAGATAAAATATGTATCCCACACTTCACGTTCACAATTTTGCTTCGTTCTATTTGTGAGTTGCCTGACTGTAATGACCTTTTTCCATTTCCAGTATTTTCAGCCAGGCAGGGCCATTTTCACCTCAAAGGTCAAGCTTCCATTCATAAAGATAAAGACCACTTGATGTTTCCCGTCAAAAATAGTTTAGCAGTAGATCTATCTGCTATTTCCCAAAGAATAGGGTACGGTAGAGTTCATGTGGTAAGAATGTTGAGTATATACAGTAGCTCTCATTGTCTCTTTTCTTTTTCTCACGTCCAATTCTCAATTCTCCCTGCATCTGTCCCTTTCTGCACCAGCCCACCCGTACACACCAGAATGGCCAATGTCAAAGTAATTGGACTCAGTGCTGTGTAGGCTTTGACTGCACATCCTGTGTGCACTGAATTAACAATGCACACCTGTGTGCACTGAATTAACTAATGCACACAGGATCAGCCGCCCCTACAGGCCCACACACATTCAGAAAGAAGTGAAAGATACACCCTAAGATGCACGTCCGGGACACATCTTCAGTGATGTGCCTGGAGATCATCAGGGGTTTCGGGTCTTTCAACAATCATACCCCCTCCTTTTTGCAGCCCCCGTGATGCCTAGTGTAGCGTGAACACCTTGCACAGTGAGCGACCAACAAAGCCTATAGCCCTCTCTACACTACAGTGACACACCCCACTTCAACTCGCAGTGTGCCTTCCAACCTCTTCTTTGGCAATGCTCGACCAGCTCCTAGTATACTTTGAACGCTTAGTTCCGCTCATCCGCTGCCTCTATATGCGATCCTCCCAGGGAACTGTCCGTTTCTATGCAGCAGCACCTGCCTTGAAGATGACGAAAAGCACAATGTCTGGCTTCTCAGGAATGATGTTGTGACGTGGTCTGGAAACTTGAGCTGCGCTTGCCCAAGTCAACTCGTAGATCCTGCAGTCCAACAACACTTTGAGTTGAGAATTAAAGCCGGCTGTTGGTTTTGGGCTGTGAATGTGCGGCTGCTCTCCATGAGCCCTGACAAAGGCCACGTTTCCTCTTGTTGTTTGCTTGCCATTGTTGTTTTTGGCCACGACGTTTTAGAGATGGCTTCAGCAGCGGTCGTCAGCACCTGGTCGTGTCGCCAACGGTAGCCGGCTCTCCCCCCAGAGCTTTCGAGCAGCTGCTTAGGATGTAGCCTGGCGCGCAAGTGGCACGGCCAGACTCCTAGTGTGTGGATTCACTGACTACTTATTCAGTATTTATGTCCGACGTCATTTTGTAGTGCTAGGCTATGTCCGGGTCCAAGTGGCACCAGCTCCCGTCCGCATCTCATTGTAAATAGAATATCTAAACGCGTGAATCTTTTTACAATGACGTTATTTTTCAGAAAGGAAGCCATTGAGGGTTAAAATGGGTCTTAATGCTTCCAACTCGAGTAGAATTATTAATATTTTGTACAAGTGTCCATGACAAAGAAAATATAATGATGTGGAGACAATAAAGACTATTATTATCATTATTATTGAAGGTGGTAACAGTCCATTTGCTCAGTACAATATTTCGGGGGCATATTTAGAATGTGTGCAGGCTTGAGTATGTTGAATCTAGTTTGCAATTAATGAGGATTTAGTTGACACAATGAAATAAAATGGCGATAGTATTCCGTGTGGGGCAAGACGGCCTGTCTGTCACAGCCAGATTTGGGAGAGCAGCGCAGCTTTGTTGTTGCGGGGAAAGCGGTAAAATGAGACTTTCGTGGTTGTTTTCGTCTCAGATTTAGTCCGACAGAACGTCACAGTATAACTCTATGGGGACACAAAAGCGAGAACAAAGTCGGACCCGGAAGTATCTCTGGAGGGGGCGCTCACGTCACGGCTAAAATACTGAATAGGATGTGCTCCAGAGAGCCTATCCTGGAGCACAGAACACACAGGCTGGAGAGTCAACCATGCCCCACAGATGGAGATTGGCTGGGCTGCATGGGTGTATAGGACATCATAAACGTCTTGAACCATGAACTGCCTGTCAGATCTCAGATCTCTTATATTGGAAAATACTTTTTTTGCCATAATTTAGAATCCTTCTTTTGTATTGGCTTGAATACTAAACCTGGCCATTATTTCCATCTTACAAATAGCCCTGTTTACATGACAGTTTTCTGGATGATGATGTTCTCACTTTGGGTAATATCAAACCTTCCTTCGATTGCATGTCTCGTTTGATATTCATGATGAGCAAAATGAGTGGATAACTTTTTACATACCGGTAATCTCTGTGGGGACTGTGTGACTTTTATATTTCTGATTGAATTATACTGAAAGACAAAAAAACCTCCCGCATACTGTCTTCAAATGCAATTTAATGGGAATAACAGAATTTCAAGCCTCGGCAACCCATGGGCGTTTTTATTTTATTTTGTTTTACAACATTTAGGTCTGTTACCTTAACACATTTTGGGCGGGAACCCCTTTTGGTGTTTTAAAGCATTGTTATACTTTAGCTATTGGAAAATAGCAGATCTACAAGCTGAAATTGTAGGTCTGCTATTTTTGAAAAATCGTGAAAATGTGCCTCAAATCTTTGAATATATATTATTACGGATTGAACATTTTAACTCAAATCTTTGCTTCTGGGGGAGGTCCCTGGAACAACATATTTTCATCTTCTCCTTGACATGAAATATGGAGCATCAGAAAACTGTTAGAAGATTTCTTTTCAGGATATATTTTAATGAAATTTCATTAAAAAAACTAAGAGGATCTCTGAGTTGTCTGAGTTAACCATCTCAGTGCCGTGCATGTCTTTCACATCATCACTCAGCATCAGTTGTGCTGTCCCTGCAGTACATCCATGCGTTGATGTATCGTGTCTTTGAAGCAAGGACGCCCGCACGACTCCAATCCGTCTTAGCATCTCTGAGCATTCTTACCGGGTGCGCGCCTATAGTGCGGTCGAGGAACGTTACCTTCACAAGAAATTCTCTAAGGAGAACAATACCAGCCCTTGCATGTATTGCATTTAAAACCGTTGCACTGTGTTTAAGAAAAGCCGATTTGTTCTTCCACATATGACGTAAATGATCCATTCATTTTCAATGGCATTTAATGTTTGTGTTAACACAAACAGCCTTGTCACGATATCAGTCTGTTGCATACCTTTATTATGTGATGTCTAGTCTAGGAAAATTGGCCTCAGATCCTGTGCAGCAGGGGCGTGGCCCAGTGCGTTGCGTTTCAAATGAAATGCGAATCAAAAGACAGGGGCGGGTTCCACATGGAGTGGCCGCTATACATCTAAATAAGACGGAAGGGAAACAATTGCTCCTTGAGCGGTGGTGGCCTATACTACAATTCAATTTGGAATTGGATTCCCTTCGGACTATTTTCATGGTATGCACAGTGCTTCAGACCGGAAAGGGGAGTGTCCGCTCAGATTCTGAGCGCAACGTACTTCCCTCACAGGGATACGTTCCTTTTTTCCCCAGTAGTCTTTCTCGCCCGCCTAGTGGCGAAAAATAAAACTTCTGGGGACTCAGATTATGTGATGTCCTATAATGTTTCCTGTTTTCCCTATAGTTACTGTTTCCTGTCTTGTCTCACCTTACTAGTTTTCTCCATAGATATATATATAAGCTAGATGGCTCACCCGCGCTCTGGCCAAACAGTTTGGTTTGTTATAAACATGAGAGACGTTCATATAACTTAAATCAAGCAGATAAGCGTCCTGAATTTTCCTGGTTTTCTCCACCTGTGTCCTGTTAGTCTCCCAGCCAATTCCTGTGTCTACTTAAACCCTCAGTTCCTTGTGTTCCCTGCATGCCAGACCTTAGATGTTGTTTATGGTCTTATGTTCCCGTCTTTGACCTCATAAAAACAACATATAGTAAGAAGAAACATAGAAGCAATAATACAAATACGGTGATTTGTGAGGATTTTGGAGAAAGGCGATTCACGAGGATTTTGGAGAATGGCGATTCGCAAGGATTTTAAACTAATAATCCAGTGTTGGAAGCATATTATAATATATTTAACCGTATAAGTCATTAATAAAATGCTTCATAATGTGTTGAAAGCAGATTTTACAGCTTTATAAGGATATTTGTGTGTGAACGCGTGCGTGTGTGCATGTGTTTAGTATAACTCATGCCTTTCTGAATGCGCAATCTGTTGAGGGTTTAATAACACCTTTGATACCTCTTATCTCTCTTATCTTTTAGTAAAATAGAAAAAATAAATGATGGCATCTTGGGGAATGGTTAGATGTGTGTGTGTGCGTGCGTTGCACGGGCGGGCGTGCGTGCGTGCGCCAATGCCAAATATAGTCTTACATGTTAGAACTGCCTCTCACACTGTGATTTAGAGGAGCAGATGAATTGATATCGTTGAATACATAATATCATTTATTTTAACGTAATTTAATTCGTATCAAATTGAATGACATCATGATGCAACTCGCATGACGTGCTCGCTCATTTTCAAAATTCCCAGAGGGCCACATGGTCCAATCCGGATCCAACCGGTGTCCTCGTGAGTCGATTACCAAAACAAAACAGCGTTCCAGCTAGGGTTGTCCTGATCCTGATATCATGATATTAGACTGGATATTGTCTGTGATTTGGGATTTTGTACTGTAGTGATATGACATAAATGTTCTAAAAACATTTGGGATCCCTCCATCCATCCATCCATCTTCAACCGCTTATCCGTGGTCGGGTCGCGGGGGCAACGGCTCCACCAGAGTGCTCCAGACTTCAGTCTCCAGAGCAACATTAGTGACTTCCTCCTGGGGGATTCCGAGACGTTCCAAGGCCAGTGAGACGATGTGTTTCCTCCAACTGCGCCTTGGTCTGCCCCCGGGGGTCTCCTCCCAGTGGGATAATAACAACCCCTAATAAAAATATAAATCGGAATCGGCAGATACTCAAAATCAAATGATGGAAATCAGATAGGGAGCAAAAAAACGTGATCGGGACATCCCTAGTTCCAGCAAATGAAGCTCTAATGATATAGCTCTAAAACGATGACAAACAATGATGTTCATCGACTACCTGTTTTCACTGACGAAAGAACAAAAAAACGAAAGCTACGATGACTAAAACTAAGACCAAATATATTGACAATTACAACCAATTAAAACTAGACTAGAAAATATCTTAGGGAGGGACTAGTGGAAAAGAGATCCAGTATAGATCTAAAAGACAAGTCATTTTATGTTTGGTGCGGTCCGAAAGTAGCAGTCCGAAATGTCGCTCTGCGACACGTTTTGAGCTTGTAGATCTGCTATGTTCAGCATGCAACCAAGTGTAAAGTCAGGCATCAAGTGCAGCATATACAACGCCATCAAGGCCCACCACAATACATTTCAATCGCCAAAATCAACTGTAGTTTTAGTCGACTAAAATCTTGTGATATTTAAGTCGATATATATCAAGTGAACTAAACACTGAAACATTTCAGATGACTAATATATGACTACAACTAAATATTATTATTATTCAAAAGACTAAAATCACACAAAATGTGCTGTCAAAATCAACACTGCACCCAGAAGGAAAAGAGAAGACAAAGAAGAAAGAGAATGACGCAGCAGGCAATTAAGGTGCAAAACAATTGGAACATCTAGAGAAATACCAGAATGAGGGAATAGAGATAGATGGGCCGGGGAGAGAGAGACACACACACACACACACACACACACACACACACACACACTGGATTCTGGACTTTTACTTGTAGCCTCAAGTAAAACATTTGAGTGCTTTTTTCCCACCGCTGGTTATTGATGTCACGCCCACGCAACACACACACACACCCCCACCCACCCGCACGCACACACACGCGCACACACACACACACACACACACACACACACACACACACACACACACACACACACATTTACTCAAGCACATTTTGAATTCTGGACTTTTACTTGTAGCCTCAAGTAAAACATTTGAGTGCTTTTTTCCCACCGCTGGTTATTGATGTCATGTGTGCACGTGCGACGTGCGTGCGTGAGTGTTTGTGCATACAGTGCCATAGTTATATTCTCTATTGAAGCTCTGAACTCTGTGGGAGTATCGAGTGTGTCATTGCACATCGATAGTGCTAACAAATGAAGTATAAGGCTACTCAGACACCGGCAAACAGTCCTCTAGCTGTCTCTGTGTGTGTGTGTGTTGCGTGGGCGTGACATCAATAACCAGCGGTGGGAAAAAAGCACTCAAATGTTTTACTCGAGGCTACAAGTAAAAGTCCAGAATTCAAAATGTGCTTGAGTAAAATGTACAAAAGTTTTAGCATCAAAATGTAAAGTAAATGTAAATAATAATTGAAAATAACTGATCTACAGGATCACAATGCGTCGCGATGTGACGCAATGTGAGCTTGTCGATCAGCTATTTTCAAAATCACCAAATAGGTCTGAAGTGGTTCATGTTTGTTTCGTAATGATAATAAAAGATCTACAACGTAACTACTAAACTAAAGTTTTAGTGGAGTGTAGCAGTTGGAGGAAAACCTCACTGGTTCCTTGGAACGTCTCGGGATCCCCCCAGGAGGAAGCCACTAATGTTGCTCTGTCGAGGGAAGTCTGGAGCTCTCTCTGATGGATAAGCGGTTGAAGATGGATGGATAGATGGATGGATGTAGACATGTAGTGGAAGTAAAAGGCAAATATTGCCTCTGAAATGTAGTGGAGCAGAAGTAAAAGTATAAAACTATACCTCAAAATTGTACAGCACTTGAGTAAATGTAATTGAGTTCACTTTCCACCACTGCAAACGCCTAGCGTTTAACCTAGCCGCTATAGCCAGCTTCGGCAAGAAACACATTGGTTCAATGTGTGCGTATAAGTCTTTCGCCCGGGATCTGTGTGGGGATCTGTGTCGGCACGCTGCGCAGCAGACACCATCGCTCTCCGGTGGCTTTGAGTGCACATCTGGAGACCATCATCACACAGACACTTAATACTTCCACCAAAAAACAGCAGCTGAACCCCGGATCCAAATCTAAAACAATATCATCAGGCTTTTTGAGACTTTAGATAGGATAGATAGATAGATCTTTATTTGTCAATAGTGCTGGTGCAAATGTAATAGTGCAAAGTTCGAAGTAGTCCAAAGTTCAGTGCAAGACCAAGTCCATTTTCAGTACCCTTTTAATACTTGCAACTTGACATGAAACGTTTAACTCGGAAAAACTAGAAAGGTGTGCTCGGTAGAGCACATTTCTTTTAATTACATACTGTAGTTATTGTTGACTATGGTCCAGAAAGAAATATTCTGAATTGAAATAATAAATATAACACTGATCGGCCTAGAGGTATATGCAACATTATTTGTGGAGAAACACAAACAAACGCAGACACGCACGCACGCACCGGTGAAAACACGATGTCCTGGCACAGATCATTATGGCTGGGCAGCTTATAAAATTGATGAAACGCCTCCGCAAGATGTGCTAATCGAGGCCTCGACCCCTCAAGTCTTGAGTGGCCAGATCTGAAATACAAGCGCTGTCCTCCTTTCTCGTTTGTTTGTCCGTGGGAAATTGTGTATAGGCCTACCAGGCACAATTTCACAATTTCCGTTCTAGTGTCAGTGAAGTATAGCCTATGGGTCAGGATCTGTCGTGAGAAAACCATGGCATGGCAATAATGATGTTTTCGTCATTGTTTCTACTCCACTGCAACTCAGATCCAAATATTGTACTCCACTACAATTATTTGACAGCTTTAGTTACTAGTTACTTTTAGTTATTAGTTCTTTTTTATACATTTGAAAACTTGAAATTCAGCTGGGGTTAACTTTAGGAGTATGCACCGTTTTATTGATGCACCAGTGTCTGGCCTAATAACCGTCCTAAACCACTTTTCCTATATACCGGTACCTATAAAAAATAGACGATCTACGTACAAGCTCACAACGCATCACATTTGTGACGCGTTGTGAGCTTGTACAGCTGCTATTTTTGGCTAATGCTGGGGTTCAAGTGGTTCATTTCAAGGACCCTCAGTTTGATATGCATTATGCATGCAGAGAAAAATTACCGTGGCTATTTTCAAACTTCTTGCAGCTTTTCACGATCACTTTGTATGTCATTTCAGAAGCTTCACAACACAGTTTTCAGAACCTTTGATACAATCTTCACAACACAATCAAAAGGGCTTTTTTTCTTCTTCAATTGCTTGGATCAAGCTAGATCTGCTATTAAACTAATGAAGAAGGGTAATTTTGGGATATTTAACATCACAAAATCTTGTATGCACAAAATATTTTCAGGGGGCCTTGGACAATTATTCTGGTGGTCCTTTGCCGTGAAAATGTTTAAGAAACCACTGGTTAATAAACAAGGACACAAGCCCAAATATGCAAACGAGTTTGAAAACAAGCCTAAAGTCGCTTACAATGATATTGGCAACACTGGACAGAGAATCAGAGGAAGCCGAACAGAAGGAGGAGGTGGAGGAACACTCCTCTTAATTCTGGTCATGTCTATGGTCTTATAAGGCTCAGGTTTCATCCAATAGGTGACCCAGGCTTAGAGAGATGCGTTCAGGGAATACCGATAGTCGGTTTTACCAGAAGATACTCGCCCCAAAACACAGTCGCCACCCCAAGCCTTTTCACGGACAGCTCGGCACCAGCGGTTCTTGTATTGTATTCTGGTTTAAAGGGACACGTCAACCTTTTTGCAAGAATATATATGTTAATGATCCTGGGGGTCTTTATGTGTGTAATTTGTGGTTTTAGATATTTTAGATGAGTGAGCCCTGCAGTGTCTCTGATGTCATGGACACTGGGCTCACTTACTTCCTGAACTACTATTACCATAATGCTTTGGTGCACTGCTCCTTCTTGTGGATAGGGGAGGGCTGAGACAACATGTAGTCCATGAAGTAAGTGAGCCCAGTGTCCATGACATCAGAGACACTGGGCTCACTGCTAAAATCTAAAATATCTAAGACCACATATTACACACATAAAGACCCCCAGGAAAGTGTTCTAAATCTTCTAAACGTCATTACGTTTCCCTTTCAAGGCCTAAACTGACTTCTAAATGTGTGTTCAAAGACTATAAGCTTAAATCTGAATTTGCTATTAAAAGTACATTTGGGAATAAGGTTACAGTAGGTTTAGTTTACTGAGGTTACATTTAGGAACAAGGTTAGGTTTATAGGCATAGTTTTACTGAGGTTACGCTTATAGGAATACCTGGTGGCGGACCGTTCCGAGGTCGCCGGATTTGACCCGGGGCGAACGTTCTTCTATGCAGAATATCTGGTAACTATATAGAGGCCACGTCAGACCAAGACAGATGCAACAAAAGTTGCATCGGTTTAGTAATTGTGGATTGTGTCATCAATGTCATTGGTGGCGTAGCCCCGCCTGAGGCTGATACAGTAGGTTCAGCCCAATATCCCATGATGAAATGTAGCCTCAAGTGTCAGAAGAACCTCCGTCAACATGTAGTATCAGCTGTCAAATTGCAGTATGATGCATGCTACTGGATACCACCCAATGGGACATTAGTAGGCTATACCATTCACATTTCAGTAATGCAGTCATTTTACAATTACCGGGATTAACTGTATACTCACTATGTCATCCATGTGTGGCAGGGATTTTACCGGAGCCTACACATCTTTATAAAGCCCAAGGAAGCCAGTTTCAGTCAACCAATATAGACTATATGCTCTCACGTGAGGCATTGCAGCTCAATTTTGTTATTTTGTTGTGAGAGAGAGAGAGAGAGAGGGGGGGGGGGGGGGAGAGGGAGGGGGAGAGAGTGGTTGTGTAATTTATTTTTTAGATAAAACATTGTGGTCTTGGAGGTAAGATAGATGGATAGATAGATAGATAGCTTTATTTGTCATTTTTACAACTGTATGCAGAAAAACCGCAGCAACATGAGTCGCGCCGCCACTAACTTCTCTTTGCAAAAGAAGGTTACTGTGGAACTGTAAAGGTGGACACTGCAGAGCACAGATATCTGCCAGTGGCTATAGAGCCACTGGCATTTCAATGAAAGCAATAAGGTACGGTATATCCGCACACTGTGTATCTGCTCGGCACAAGAGTATATTGTCTTATTTAATGAAGCAACGTTTCGGTCCCTCCGGACCTTCCTCAGGCATGCCTGAGCAAATACACAGTGTGCGGGTGTACCGCTTTCATTGATGTCCACTGGCCTACGCACCTGTGCAGTGTGCATACGCCTGATTGCTAGGTGTGCAAAAGTTTTCTCCTACCATAGACTTTTCAAAAAGTATTTATTTAAAGACGGTTACGCCGCGGACAAAGCCAACTCGAGTTGTGTCAAATCGTGACAATAAACACAATATTTTGGACCAAACAAAGAAGAAAAACAACAAAAAAGTGTTGTAAACCTGCCGTTTCTTTCTTCTTTCTAAATATTTTTTTGGCCCCAAAAACGTTGTTTGTTGTCATGATTTGTCACGATAAGAGTTGGCTTTGTACGACGCTTAAAAGTTCTTTAATTAAATACTTTTTGAAAAAGTCTATGAGGAAAATGAACAGAGAATCATTTCCTGGCCCCTGGTAGGGGGCGGGACTGCGACGCTCTATAAGCGTGTAAATTAACTGTAAATTCTAAGATGCAGTGAATGTTATTAGTGGGACGGGCAGCTTCCATTGGTTGATTGCTTATGCTTGCTTGATTGATTGAATACTTTATTATCTTGCTTTATAGCTGTTTTAGTGGGCTATACCGAGGTGTTCCTGGCTTATGCATTTACTTATAATTAACTAATTAACTTTTATTGAGATTATGTCGCTCTCTCTCTCTCTCTCTCTGTGTCTCTGTCTCTCTACCTCTCGTCTGTCCCACGTGGTGTTGCAGTCCCTCCGTCTCTTGACCTATTTGTGTGTGTGTGTGTGTGTGTGTGTGTGACTTGTGTGATTGCTGCACTTCAGAACCAGAAGAGGTTTTATTGTCACATCACAGCTTTACAATTGTAAATAACTGGGTGAAATTCTGCTTCCTATGGTGCTTCCCTGTTGGCTATGGTGCTAGGTCACAAGTCATTAAATTGTAACATTACAAATATGTGCACGCACACGCACGCAGGCAGGCAGGTTTTAGATTATTTTTGCATAAGTCAGTACTATTGAAAACCCTTTACGTCTGTGTATTGTTTCGAAAATATCGAACCAATGGCAAGTAGTAAAAAAGGCTTCGGACAAAACCTCTTAACTCCGCATTGGGCCCTCAAACTAACTCCACCACCTCTCCCCCTCTCATGCAATTAATTGACGATATATGAAGTCACAAGTTACAACACCAACCACAACTATGATGAGGCAGTATTGCTTTGTTTTCAAAATTCATGGTTTTCTTCATTTCCTGAAAAATGATATTTTTTCATTTCCTGAAAAATGAACATTTGGGATTCAAGTGGTTTCTTCCCAACAGCAGAGATATATTATTTATTACAGTAATGTTTTGGTATCTATCTATATGGACATTTGATTTTAGTTCCATCCCGATTCCCTCTCCTGTGAGATATAAAATAAAGTGAATTGGTCAAGACAATGGCCTTGCCTTGCCTGATCTCTGACACACAGGCTTATAGATTGAAAATGTACAACACACATCTTCAGTCAGGACAACTCAAGAATGGATGGAATATTGGATACAAATGACAAATTTATTTCAGACCTGCTCTAACATGACATGAATAATAATATTATATATATAATATTTTCAGCTGTCCTGAATAGTTGCCACCCCCGCGATGGCAGTCTGTACATCGTGTGGGGTCACATTTTATTATGGTTTGGCGATGAATTGGATCTGCTTTTAGGTACTGAGATGAAGCGCCATCAGTCCCAACCATAGGGACTCCGAATCTAAAACAGCAGATCCAAAACGACATGGTGGGTGGAGGGTGGTGGAGCTGGTGAGCAGCAAAAGTTGAATGCAGCGCAGGAGTATCAGTGTGCAGCAGCAAGTATATAAGCAAGCAGATTGAGCAGTGCTGTGCAAACTTCCAGTTTAAATAGCCGTTTATGAAAATGGGATGAGTGTGTGATTGGATGAAGAGAATCATGTGAACTGAACGTGACGCTGAGGCGGCCCAATTAAAGTGTCCTGACTGAACCTGCTCTGCGCATACTGTACATGTCTGTGACGGGCGCGATGCTCATTAGCCTTGTTGTGAGCGTGCAGATTTGCACACTCTCATTCTGCAGCGCGCGACGCGCGTGCACTTGGATGTGCGTAAGTGCGTGTGCGTGCATTTATATAGTGATGGAAGTAGTACTCACAGTTTTTACTTAAATAAAAGTATCTGGTAAAAGTAAAAGTCTGGTATTCAAAAGTCGAAAAGTATTGGCATCAAAATCTACTTCCAAGTAGCCTACCGAAAACAAAAGTATAATCATATAATCATTATACAGATTGCCATTTTCTCATTTCACAAGTTTTCAAAATCTTCTAAAAAAATTGCATAATATCTAAAAGCTATTAGAGTGAGTGAGTAGCAGCTTGTAGATCTGTTGTTGTTCAAATATCCAAAGTAGGGCTGAAGTGGTTAATGTACAGTCTATGTAGTAATTATAATCTAAATCTACAATTGAGCACGGCACGTGGACATGCATATACAGTAGGCTACATGCATGCTTGTGTAGCCCCAGCCAAGCCAAGACACAGCCCTGTCAAACGAGAAAGAGAAAGCAGGTATAGGGATGTACCTCTGGTCCATAGCCTTACTCATGGACCAGAGCTACATCCCTACCTGCTTTCTCTGCACCATTTAAGGCTGTTTCCACATGTTAAAAATGTAAAAGACCAAATATTATGAAAGAAAACAAGATGTTATAAGACCGCTAAACCAAATAGAATAAAGTTTACCGTCAGAAAAAGCGTTGTTTATGTATGGCTTCTGAATGTATGTCTTTTAACATGTAATGTCTATATGGAGTGACGTCACGTCAACACCACTAGGTCTGGAAAGGGGGTGTGGAAAGGGGGGCGGGGAAAGGTGGCTGTGAGATAGGCCTATATTGGCACGGCAGGTTGCGAGTTGGTCTGGCGAGTGGGAGCCCCCGGGGTCACTCCCCGCTTCCGCGTAATGCTACAATCTGGCGTAGTCGGCAGGACGTGGCGCGTGATATCCTCGCGTGAGGGACATGAGGGACATCGTGTGCGTCGGTTCGCGGTGTGAAGTGACTAAAGTGAGAAGCACGGGGACGCACTTCAAAGACTGGGGGTTGGGGGTGACTGGAGCCCCCAGCCAAGACCCAGCCCGCAACAGCCCTGCCAATCGGGCTGAGCCCTATATCGGCACGACAGGTTGGTCTGGCGAGTGGGAGCCCCGGGTTCAATCCCTGCTTCCGCGTAATGCTACACACTTGCGTATTCGTGCACGGACAGATAATATTGCCAAAGACTGAGACTAAACTGCACCAAAAGTTAAAACATAGCAGATCTGCAAGCTCTCAGCACATTGCATGGGTGTTAATAACGATGTATAAATCACTCCTCAAAGTGTTGCGAGGCTGTGTGGCAGGCTGCACGCCACAGGCTGCTGTGGAACGGACCACAGACTGATAGCAATATGCCTTATGTAAACACCAGTAAGACAAGCCTCTGTGTGAGGGAAGTGTGTGTGTGTGTGTGTGTGTGTGTGTGTGTGTGTGTGTGTGTGTGTGTGTGTGTGTGTGTGTGTGTGTGTGTGTGTGTGTGTGTGTGTGTGTGTGTGTGTGTGTGTGTGTGTGTGTGTGTGTGTGTGTGTGTGTGTGTGTGTGTGTGTGTGTGTGTGTGTGTGTGTGTGTGTGTGTGTGTGTGTGTGTGTGTGTGCGCGCTCGTGTGCGTTGAGGGAGGGAGTAAGTGAGTGAGTAGCCTCGGAAACCCAGACGTTTTTATTTAGTGACTGAGTGACTGAGTGCATGCAGTTAGGGAAGTGTGCATATAATTATTAGTAGCCTAAATTTCAGTCTTCGATTGTCATTATTTTCTCACACTCTCATACACTCAAACACACACACACACCCACACACGCACACACGGACGCGCGCGCACATGCACACGCACATCATGCACACGCACATCATGCACGCACTATTGTCAAGGACATGCATCTGGAAGGGAGAAAGTAAGGGGAGATGGAAAGAAATGGGTACAAATCCACAGGCGGGCAAACAGCACATTTCGCTCAAGATGGAAACGTTAATGACAGGGCTGCCTTTCACTTCCCATCATGGTTGAGCAGCCTTTCAACAAATTAGATATGACAGGGAAGGTGAAGGCTCACACTGTAACACACACACATAGTCACTGGTATAGCCTACAGCGCTGGTTCTCAAACCCTTTGTTTCATGTCAAGGACTCCAAAATTGATAATGCATTTGGCCACGGAACCTCATCTGAAAATCTTGTGGCAGAGAGAAGAGAAGAGAAGAACAAAACAAAAAAGAGTTATTCATAATTTTCCAATGCTTTCAAGATAAATAGATGTGCTTCACACGCTGTGCGGAGATGTGCGCTTGTATATCCCTTTTTTCATGTGCCGTCTAAAATGGCATAAATTAGATTCAACATACTTTGTATAACTAAACCACTCTTAAGAAGTATCTTCTTGGTAGTGATTATAAATGATTCATGCTCATGTTTCGAACAAGTGATCACACACCGAGAAGAGACGATCTACAAGCTCCCCCATGCATCGCAGCACGACATGTTTTGAGCTTGTAGATTGGCTATTTGTTTGGTGCCCAACACAGTCAGGCATTAGAATAGATTGAATCCAGATCAACTCAACTCTACACTGCCCTCTAGCAGCACTATGCATTATGAGCACCTTCCTTCTCTACCTGCAATAATAATGTTTAATATCCACTCTTTCTTTGAGCCATCCTTCTCCTTCCCTGACTCTACTTTGTAGACACACTCTCAGCTCACTCCCCTTTCTGCCAGCGATTTCTCGTTTTTCAATAACTTTTAAGGGGCCAAGCCCGAAGGGCCTATGGTCTGTTTTTTCCCCTTCTCCTTCTCTGGTAGAGGGCTATGCCTGGCAAACGGTGAGGACGCAAAGACCACAACCATTGGCCTTATTGACTCAATTAAAAATGCTAAATTTGAACAGGCATAGCTCATGAACCGTTTGACCGTCAGCGGATCAACTTCTCCTCATACCGAACAACGTTTTTGTGCCGACTTTTGACCTTTGACCTTTAGATTACTCACCATTTTGAATTATATGAAAAACAGTTCAAATCTATCTACTCCCGGAGTCATTGACACAAATTCATGAAAATGTGTACACAAACTTTGAACAACTATCTAATGAAAATGTTTAATAAGGAAGTTTTTATGAAAAGTCACATGTTTATCAACTCGTGCCTCGGTTGGCCAACAGCCGCATGGACTTTGTTTACACATCTGCTGTGCCTTGACTCATGTGGAACATCTGTCACTTAGACCAGTAAGCTCCGCCCTCATATTTTGAGCAGTTTCAAAAACGCTTAAACCTGATTTTCTGCCAGACTTTTTTAACAATTTGCGTGAAACGTTCAGTTCACACGGGTGTGATTTTTCTTATTGCTTGGCCCTGTTTTATCACTGCTTGCAGCTATATTTTTACATTATTTTTTCAGTGGTCTTCCAGATAGAGATACATATAATTTTGGGGGTCCTTTTTGCACGGAACAGTTGGAGAACACTTGTAGAATCGGCCTCAGGTCTTAAAGGTATGGTTGATATTTGTTGGTTAAAACAAAGTTTTTTGTTAAAAGGTTAATATTGTGATAGTAATCATTGCTATAGAGTGTTTGTTCAGTAACAGGGCCTGTAACAGGGCCTGTCTCTCCAGCAGCTCTTTAATAAACAGAAGAGCAAAACCCTGTGAACAAGTGACACTGACATAATAAGAGATATGTCGGTGTTCAGCTCGAATAATGCCTCTCTGATCGAAAGGCTACTATGGGAAATGGATTTATTTAAGCCTTGAGAAAGCACTGAAGCAGTAACCTTGTGCAGAGCAGGTTGTTATTGTTCTTCTTGTTCTTGTGCATAGTAAGGCCTATGCAAACAACACAATGCTGTGGGTGAGTCACAATGTGCAAGCCATGAATAGAGCCCTATAGCTTACACCGATAAAGGGAACAGAGAGTACACGGAGTGCACATGCACTGCAACAAGTGAGAACACATGAACCGTGCCAGGTATGGTGCTGTATATGCCACAAAATGCAACACCCTTTTGCGAAAGACGCGGTGCCACACCAACCATGCTGACAGGACGGGCGCCAGTGTCGTTTTTGGCAGCAAATTTCTATTTTAGTTTTAGTCATAGTCTCTTGAATAGTTAGTTTTAGTCACAGTCACATTATTTAGTCACAATAGTTTTAGTCACATTTTAGTCACCTGGAATGTATTGTCATGCAATTTTTGTCGACTAAATCTACAGGTGATTTAGTCGACTAAAATGCGTTTTGGCGGGCCTTGATGCCATCGTAATGGCCGATTTTATACTTGCTGAAATAGCCGATCTACAAGCTCACAACGTGTCGCAGCGCAACGCGTTGTGAGCTTGTAGATCGGCTATTTTCAGCATGCAAACATGTGTAAAATGACTTATACTGGATCTCTTGTCCACTAGTCCCTTTGTAACATTTTAATCTCGTTTTTATGTCATGACGGAATTTTCGATATATTTAGTCTTAGTTTTAGTCGTCATAGCTTAGTGTTCATTTAGTTTCCATTTAGTTTTCGTCAGTGAAAAAAGGTTGTCGACGAACATTTTTCGTCTTAGTTTTAGTCGACAAAAACAGCACTGACGGGCACCCAAACTAACAGAACAGTGACAAGACGTGGTGTCCATGTATGACCTGGAGACTGAGGTGTAGACTTGCTGTTTATAGGCACTCTCCCAGGTCGTATCCAGCTACAGCCCACAAGAACAGCTTATGAGAGTATAGCTAATATGGCAGGAACCGTCTGAAACCTGAAGAGTGAAACTGAGTGAAAGCCGAGCTAAAGCCGAGCTTGATTTCTACGTGATCAACCAGTCAGCCGTGCCAATCATGGGCAGAGAGGCACGTGAGGAACTGCGGCTTGTGAAAATAATTGATGCACTTGAGAAAGAGACCTCCAACAAATGAGGATCTGAGGAGAACTCCAGAGTGTGTGTGCGTGCGTGCGTGCGTGCGTGCGTGCGTGCGTGCGTGCGTGCGTGCGTGCGTGCGTGCGTGCGTGCGTGTGTGTGTGTGTGTGTGTGTGTGCGTGCGCGTGTGCGTGTGTGTGTGTGTGTGCGCGTGCGTGTGTGCGCGACGTGTGCGCATTTGTTACTAATATATTTTTGTGCATGTCAAATTAATTGTTCTGCTTTCATGAATGAAATAAAAGGGAGCTTTATGCGATGCTCCATCAAGCGTGGATTTCTGGACAGAAAACAGATTGGTTTGACATCAGCATCAGTTTGCCAGTACAGCGTGTAATGCTGTTTAGAGGCTCTGCTAGCACATCCTGTGTTTGCTCAATGCTAGGGCTAAATTAAGTATTATTTTTAGCTGTATGAGATGATTGTGGTTGATTAACGTAATGACTGTTGTTGGAGAAATACAGCACTTAATTCTGCAGTCTCTTGCAGAATTATTTCCCCATGTATTTAAGTTGTATTTCAGCAGTAGGATAATAGTTTATGGTAGTAGCGGCCTTCAGTCTCGAGAGACCATGGCACTTGGATTGGATCAGGTGGTGCTGAGGGAACAGTATACTGTGTGTGTCTGAGCGGCCCAAACACGTGAGTGACAGTCTCTTTGGCAGTGATGGCATTTGAAATGCGCTGCCATCGTCTGCTGACGCCGATTGAGGTGCCTTTCGCCTAGCTCTCCTTTCCGCTGCTGCTTTGTTCAGCTCCGCTTCGCTCTTCTGGATTCCAGTCCACACCTCATGCCTCCAGCAGGCACGATCACTTGCACTATCCTCCCAGTTGTCTACTCCTATGCCCATGGATTTCATGTCACGCTTGCAGACATCTTTGAACCGCAGGTGGGGGCGGCCCACTGGCCTGGTGCCAGGGGCAAGCTGTCCATAGAGCAGGTCCTTGGCAAGGGGCCAGTGAGGCGCTCCAACGTTGAAGCACTGGGCCCTAGTGGTAAGAGGAAGGACTGCAGGCGGACCCGTGGATTCATGACGAGGAAACCCCGTGCAGCTGGGCTTTAACATTGAGCGCTCGGTTGCACCTCCGCATTGGACCACCAAAATGCGGTGGTCCAATGCGGAAGTAGACGTTTTGAGACGGTCCTTCCGGGTGCTTCAAAACGCCACTGAGCAACTTCCACTGACATGAATAGCGGAGGGGGCGGAGCTTCGCGCCAGATCAGTCTTTATACTCTATGGTCCTTGGGGCTCCTCCCGTCTGCTATGCGGCGGACATGATAGTGTCAGCGTTTGGGAGTGCTTGTTCGTTATCACTAAACAGCCCTGCTTACCACCTGTTTTGAATTTGCACATAATGCAGGAGGCAGCAGGAGGCAGCAGGAGGTTGCTTTACTAAAAACGAGTGCTTCCAAACTCCAATACTTGGAGGAATTGCAAGGAATTCGTCTTGACAGGAAGTATAGCACATAACAAGTCTACAGTGGATTTTTATGAAACAAACACTTTGCAAATAGAAAGAGGATAATTCAAGCTTTTTTGCACAGCTGCAATGTTGTGGTGAGTTTGATGTTGTTTAATACAATCAGATAGGACTTTTCTGTTTGGATGAAGGGCTGTCAATGGGAAGTTGCACCCAGTTAGTACCTTGCTATAGCGGGCAAGATGGCCACGGTCTGAAAATCGTCAATTGACTGCAAGCTCACAACCAAAAGAAAGGAAAAAGAAAGGACTAGAGGTGATGGAGCCTATGCTGCGTGGAATAGCCTGCCACTTCATATTAGAGCCTCCCAGTCCATAGAAGATTTTAAATCACTATTGAAGACTTTTTCTTCTCTCTGGCTTTTGAGCATAGCTACATTTGATACACTCAACAATAACATTGATTTCACCTCATTATGTTTCTACTGTGCATTATTTTAACCTCTTTTTCAATCGTTTGCGTGTATCTTGTTGCACATCTTTTTGTGTCATTGTTGTTTCTTCTGCTGTGTTGTAACTATGGTTGGTCTCGGCCATTTAAAATGTGCTCTATAAATGCAATTTGAGTTCTGCAAACTCGCCTCGATCCCTCTTTTGGAACTTTTCATGGTTTTTACTGACATTGTGATACGCGTTGTGATCAGCTTAATGCAGTTCTCAAACGGTTTAATTTCAAGGACTGCCGCTCATAACCCAGTTAGTTACACAGGAGGGATAGGCCCCATGTGCAAAGAGTTTATTAGGCCAAACACCACCATTTGATACTTTTACAATTGTGTACTGTTGTGTGGAGCTCTGGTCCATTTGGAGCCCTGGTTGTCCGTCGAAGTGGCATTGAGAAACAGTGGGGCTATTAGGATGCGGTTTAATTCTGCTTATGCGGCAGATTCAGTCATTGCTTTTCAATGGTTTGTTGCCATTCGCGTATTCTTGAGAGAGAGAGAGAGAGAGAGAGAGAGAAACAACACCACTCCATTTCCATCGGAAAGCATTGGCAGAATTCCGCCGCATATATGGCAGAATTAACGTTCGGTGTGACCGCCCCCTTATAGGCTACATTTCAACCTATACAAAATATATTATATATTATATAATATTATAATATTCTGTCCAAACATTACTATATCTACGCATGTGGCCTCAGCCTCCAGTCACAGTGCTTTAGTCATGGCCAGCTCTATAGTTAAATGTTACTGAGGGGGAACTTCCAACATGGCAAAACCACCAACTCTTAAGTGAATAACATCATTATATAATTTGAGACTTTTGAGGCTGTATATACTTTCTTCACTAGCCACAATGGAAACTGCAGTGCGTCCCTTGTTTATTGCATTCACTGTCTAAACCATTGCATGTACACAATGAGATTTGATTTGTGCCTTCTTAACCAGGGCAAGTGGGCAACGCAGGGACATTGGTAGTAGTATGTAGTAAAATCCTAACTCTGAGGTACAGTTTATAGGCCAGCTGATACCGCCTAAACCTAACCCTAACGTTACAGTAACCTCACAAAGACTATGCCTAAAACCTATGACCTCACGGAATAATAACCTCAAATATGCACGGCCACCTGGGCGAATGCTATGCGAACAAAAGGCTTTCCCATAGTCGGCCTATACTGTATTATTTGATAGACAACAGAAATCGTTTCGCAGAGGTGTCCTTTCAGCAAAGTGCGTTGCCCGAGATTGAATGAATCCCTGCCCCATATGGTCTGGTCTGGAGCAGATGACTCTTGAGAACTCCAAGGCCATCAGTGTGTGACGGCGATGGAATTGTTCTTGAAGGCTCACATTCAGAATATTTGAAAACCTGCCGTTAGTCATGAAAATCTTCTCATGCTTATTTGAAAAGCCTGTCAGAGGCATTACAATGCAGAACATTTTTCATCTTGTCTCTGTCGAGCTCCGGCCCTGTTTAATTTCCGTAATTCAGCATACAAAAGTTTCACAGAAGAGTTGTGAAAATGGCAGATCTACAAGCTCACAACGTGTCGCGATGCAACTCGTGAGCTTGTAGTCTTAGATCAGCAATTTTCGCTGTTTTTTTGGACGTACAGTATTGTACTTGTATGAGGTTTCCACCTGACATCGAGTCAGTGACCATCTGTGTTATACAACAGCAGGACGATCCATATAAACGTAAATGTCTGAGTGTTGAAGTTGCACCAATTTTTTGTCCGGTTGGCCTAACGACGAACTAGCAATCATCCTTCCAGGTATTGGGATGCAGTCTATAAACCAGGGGCTGATGCAACGTGGGTCAAGTTACTCAAGTACAAATCACTAATCAGTAGGCCTGCTGTACAAGTATTTGGGGGGAGAGAGAGAGGGGAGTTGCACCACTCGGTTCACACGGGTGTGATTTTATTGATTATGGACGCACAGTAATACTCAAAGTACTTTAACCTAATGACCTAACAAAACCCAAAGTCAGCCAATTCAATCTCAGTTTGTACATACGTAGTGTGCACTGTGTGTGGCGTGTGCGTCCCTCTGTCCCTGTGTTGGTGAGCATATACCTGCATTGGTAATTCAGAAAACTGCATTAGTGTTGATGAGGAACATGACACATAGAGGACATTGAAGTGACAGGGTCCGGGTGTTTTACAGCCATTTGAATTCAAATTTTGTTTCGTCATTTATATATTTGACAAACAGTTTTCAGAACACCAAAAACCGTATTCTGAATACTGTTTTGTCAAATACGAAATTGGAATTCAAATGGCCGTAAAATACACGGAACCGACAGCTATACCCATTCATACATTACACAAGAGGGAGATATGCCTACCCCCACCACCCACCTTCACGATACCTCCGACTCTAAATCAGAGCATGTGGAGCATCTGTATAGTATACTGTATGATTTGACACTTTTAATAAATGTTTTAGTAGCCTATATGTTTCTCTTTGCCAGTGGGAATAGCTCGCTACATACTGTATACATATACACTCCTCATGTAATATTGAAAATACATTCATTGATTTCATTTATTTCAATGCAATGACAGCATTCTTTTCATCATCTCAGTCTGATGCAGCGGACCCCCAGGCCCAGGGGTCCTTGAGGGAGTTCTAAGGGGTCCCCAGCTATGATACCAAATGGACCCATATAGATCTGTAACTCTGAGAGTGTACAAATGGAAACAAAATGGACCCTAACGGGTACATTCGGTTCCATTTGTACACTCTCAGAGTAAGATTGACATTGATTTTGCAACATAAATTGGGGTCTCAGAGGTAGAATTGCAATTAAACTGGAGGTCCTTGAAATTAAACGGGTTGAGAATCACTGCTAGAGCCGTAAAGATCTTCTCTATACTGTCCCTGGAATATATTTTCAAATGGGGGGGTCCGTGGGCTAATTAAGTGTCAATTTGGGGGTCCTTGACATGAAAAAAAAGTAAGCTTTTCCCAACCTGTATGTACCTCATCATCCTACCCCAGCCGCTGCTCTCGTACTAACTACTTTTGTACTAAATGTACAAAAGTATTGGCACAAAATTGGTTTAAAGTACCAAATTTAAAAGTACTCATTATGCGATAGGCCAGTGGTCCAGGTCTATAGAGCTATATTTTAAAAAACAAATAAATAAATAAATACTTATCCTACTTAGCGCCTATAGCGGGCGCGGCTGAGTTTAAATGGACATGGGTATCAGTCAAAAGGGAGAAACCGAAGAGGAAGGATGGATGGGGAAGGATCAACATATGGAATGTCAGAACAGGTCAGCTCCATAATATGGAGATCTAAGGGTTTGAGGTGAGATGTAGAGTTGCTGGCCAACATTGATGACATCAGGGATCTCCATATATGGACTTAATATTGACGACGTCACGTGATGTCACGAGGCATGACCATATATGGGGCGTGACTGACTGACTGACTGACTGAAGGGAAATGCAAAACTTCATAGATAACTGCAACCTGCGGTCGTAATAATCCTAATCCGCTGTGGCTGTGTGTGTGTATAATCGAGAAAGGAGGGATGGGGGCCGTGGTGGTGGTGGTGGTGGTGCGTTCTGAATACAAACTGTATATACTCAGGGACTGAAGCCAAGCTTCACAGCTGATTCTCAATGTAAAGGAGACCCTCCATCCACTTTGAAGTGCAGCGTTGTGCCGGATCCGAGATCCCTGTTTTAGGAGAGCTTCTCTGTGGGAGGCCTGGGATGCTCCAAAGTGCAGCTCCAGCTTAGCTACTTTCGATTTCAACATGAGCTCTCTCTCTCTCTCTCTCACGGAACAGCAGTGAACTTCCCCCGACTCCTTTGCGATTCCTGCTCCCACTCACTTTGTCTTTATATTTCTAACAGCTTAATAACACCCCCACCATCCGAACATCCGGCAACACTGATCACTTTCACTGCAGTAGTGGGTTTATCTGGCTTATCTTGTGACGGTATATGCTGTGTTGTCAGGTGCTGTATACATGCATATTTATGTTGCACATGCTCGTTATTGGTTTTTGATGTGGGGTTCTATATAGGATCCTCCGTATTCCGTGAGCGGGCTCCATGGGAGTCGCCATGCTAAATTATTGATTGTTAGGAAACAAACTGCATCATTATGGGTCTGTAACTCAGATTACAGTGTACAGTACAGTAATAAGTAAGTGAGGGTTGTAAGTGAGTAAACTTAGTATAAGTCCAAGTAGGTCAGAGAGGCTTATTTTGTATCAGCCGAGAAGAGTGTGTACAGATGGAAACATCAAATGGATGTCCGTGGCTCTGGTCCACAAAATACAATTGTAGTATACAGTACACATACGTATACAGTATGTGTATGTGTGCATTTTAAGTCTTAATTGTCTCTGCACTTGCAGCATGTTTGGTAAGCAATTATTCAAAAGTTAAATCAGAATCAGAATACTGTAATTGCCTGCGATTTTCCATATTCCATCCTCATTGGCTAAGATTGGCTATATATAACGTTTGCAGGATTGCAGGTCCGTTTTGAACAAAATGCATCGAATCATGAACGTATAGCGTGCAATTTATGTGACATTATCCACGCACATTCCTATAGGCTGAGGAATAAATCCCACCCTTTTCACATTGGCCTGTTATATATAGCGCCAGCAGCAGGTGGATTTTTGCACAACACATTTTTGGAACAAAATAATTTGGCGACCCCCCCCCCTACCTGACCTGGTGGAGACCTATATGAGGAGCACTTTTCCATTCCTTTTTCCTTCTTCCTGAGTCATCTACCGCAGTCCCTCCGCAACAAAACGTTTTCGAGGGCACAACACAGCACAGCAGTGAATAATCTTTCTCATGCCCTTTTCTCGCATGCAGTGATGTGGCCTCGGAACGGAGCGCAACGCTCTCCCAAGAGCTATACCTTGTCCATCTGCCGCCCACAGCGGGGTGGTGCAGGAAAGACGGCTCTGTGCTGAGACTGAGCCTGGGGAAAGAAAGCAGCGACATGGAGAAGAACGGCGACATGGGGAGAAGACGACAGGAAGGCAGCGGGTATATAGCTCCCTCACACTGCCTCCCGTGTGTACAGTGGAGGAAGCACACGCCCGCGAGCAAGACCACGACCACACACCACGTAGCCTACTACAGTACACAGCTGAATAATTCATGAATGGCCCCCCCCTAGTTGAAGGAGACAAACAATGCTCTCACAACAAGACTTGAAACTTGCATAACCATAATGTACTTTATGTGCAATCACATCATGAGTTTGCTATGAAACTATGTGCTATATTAATAGCAGCTGCATATTGCCAACTGCTTGGCACCAGTGCTTTGCAGACCCATTATCTAAAGAGCCGTTGGCATTGGCTTTCATCCATGCCGATTCTCTCTCTCTCTCTCTCTCTCTCTCTCTCTCTCTCTCTCTCTTTCTCTATCGCACGCACGCACGCAGAGATGACCCCGGTCGACTAATGGTTCAAAAACTTTATAGAGGCTTTAAAGAGTTGTAATGCTAATAAAGTGGGAATGTGGGATTTTTACTCATTAACTGTTCTCTGCATTTTCAAAGACAGACTAATCCTGGGTTTGAGAATGACAGTTTAATTGCAGTCTTATCTTTAACCGAGAGCTGGGAGCTTTGAGGACGTGCCTAAAAGCATGTCTCTCATATGTCCCTTGTGACTCGTAAAAGAGTTAAAATCGGTCAGGACATGATGTTTTTTTTTTTCAACAAGAGAGGAGACGCACCCTCCCTATACGTGTCGCAGTGTGCGAGAGAGATTGGATAGAGTTGGATACAGTTTGCCTTCAAGTACCTGGGCTCATGGGTCAACTCAACAGAGCAAGATCTAAAAGTGAGGAAGGCACTTGCATGGAGGGCCCTGAATGGCATGGCCAGTGTATGGAACTCCAACCTCCCCCGACAAATCCAACTCTTCATACGCGACGGTATAGAATCTGTTCTCCTATATGGCAGTGCTGGACCCTGAAGCCAACTCTGCAGAATTAAGGCTCTAGAGTCAGTCTAGACTAGAGCCTTCTGCAGAGTTGGCTTCAGGGTTAGAGTCTAGACGGGCGCTACACCAGGATGTTACGTGTAGTGCTCAACATCAGCAAGAGTACACATGTTACCAACGTGAATCTGTATGCTGGAATATTCAGGGTGAGCGAGAAAATAGCAGCCAGGAGAAATAGACTTGTGTAGGACACTGCCAAAGACACCAGGAGCTGCCAGCCAGTAAACTGGTGCTGTGGGAAGTGGGAACCAAGACATGGGCACCAGTCACGAGGACGTCCTATACTAACTTATGTGGATGTACTACAAGAACGACGCAGGAGCGCAAAGCACCAACAAGCTGGCCGGATGTATGGAGAACCGGGATGACTGGAAGCGATGGTGGAAGGCTCGTCTGAGGATGACCTATAAATAGCTTTAGTTTTTCATGATTTTCATTTTTTTTTAAAGTCATCGTCTTAAATCATGAAAAACGACATACTATAGTATGTTGTCGAAAACCATCAAAAACGACATAGGCCTATACTATAGTAAGAAAAAAAAAACGAATGGACATTAAAAGTGAAATAAAATGTGTGATCCAATGCTTAATATACATTTCCATAACTGTCTTGGTTGATGGGAGCTGATTTGGGAATCATGACATTTGCCATTTTATTTCTCCTACAGTATTCACAATCGGATCATTCACACATGCTAAGACAAGTTTGATTGACTGTAACAATGCTGAAACTTCGTGCAGCAGTAGGCTGTGATAATAAAAGATCTGTCGGAGGAGAAGCAAATCATGCCTACTTAGGAGATCATTAGGATTTAGAGGTGTTGTTGCTTGTTGTTCTCACCAGAGAACAATTTTACACTATATATTCGGAAACTGCTTCCTGTTCTGTAAACTGCACTTCCTTCCAGGTGATTTGATGCCTGGTGGTGGCTGAGAACAAGCTGTGAACAACTAAGTGGTATGAAAAAAAGAACACAGAATGATAATTTATTGTTGATATATTTCCACAATACATAAGAGCTGATGAGCCATTCTCTTATTGGAGTCCAGACGCAGACTGTGATCCTGAAGCAAAGAGAATTCAGTCAAGTTTAATGTTGTGAAACCACACTAGGCCCCAAGCCTGTTGCTAATGCTAACCATATACTTAATTTGCTTGTTTGAGTCCAGATACTTCATAAAAACCAAGTTACATTGGGTGGGGATGGTTGGAGAGTTTGTGACCATCCCAAGTGACGCTCAGTTCGTTTTTCGTGTCTCGGTTTCCTCAGGTGGAAGCTGCATAGTTGGGTTTTTGATGGGTTTGGTCGTCGGCGTAGATGAAACGCTGGCATTCTGTTGGTAGTGGCTGGTCGTTTGTGTAGATATTGAAAAGGAGGGGGGCGAGCACGCTACCTTGTGGGAGGTCGTTCTTTTGGGCTTTCCATTTACTCCTCTGGTCAATTAACTGGACATAGAAGCGCCTGTTGTTGAGGAGGCTTTTCCTGACCATTGTGCCGTGTTGGACAGTGTCATAGGCAGCAGAGAGATCTCTGAATGCTGCTCCAGTTATTTGTTTTCCCTCAAACCCATCCTCAATGTGTTGGGTGAGGCTGAGCTCTGTCCAGCACAGGAGCGGCCGGGACGGAAGCCAGCTTGGTCTTTAGTCAGCTTTGTATCTATGAGTGACAACGAGGCGTTGGAGTAGCAGCCTCTCATAGAGCTTGTAGGTGATGCAAAGGAGGGACATGGGTCGGTAGCTCTTTGGGGATGATGGGTCTTTGCCAGGTTTGGGGATTGCAACCACTTTGGCCTTTTTCCAGACAGAAGGGATGGTTTTCTGTGCCATGCATGTGTTCAGCATCCCCACGAGCCAGGTCTTTGCGTTAGGTTCCAGGTGCTGTATAATTTCTGCCAGTATGTCATCAATCCCTGCTGCTTTTCCGGGTTTCAACTTTCCCATTGCAATTTCGAGTTCTTCTAGGTCGAAGGGTTTGGTTTGAGGGTTGGCTGATTGTGGTTGGTCTGATACCACTGTGCGATGGTATTCTCCTGTGGGTCGGCGGCGGTGTTGGTTACGACTGTTGGCCACCAGTTGTGATGCAACATAGTTCGCTGTGACCGTTGTGAATTATGGGTGGCTCCCAGAGGTCCTTGATCCCCATGGGGTCCAACAGTGGTCATTGAAGCGTGCACACACAAATGCACATATGCACCTACACACGCACAGGCGCACATGCGTATGCACACCTGGACCTGTAAATGAACAACACAAAAACTAAGGCACTGGTGTCGGACTTCTGGTTTACCGGAACGGGGTTCAACTCCCTGCAGTGCCCTGCTCAATGTGTTTTTACATGGTTCATTGGTCCATGGTCTCAGGTCATTGAGCGGCGCGCTATATAGACAACGCTATATACTGTTATTTTTCATGTTGGTGTTCTCTATATCTTTTCGTCCTGGGCACGACGTTAAACTGTTCCGTTCGAGAGGACCGGTGACCCTCGAATGTAAACAGCCACGAAAGGAGTTGTTATTTAGGGCTGTGTCGACCAATTTGGTGTGACGTGATCGGCTCCAGCTTGAGCAGGCATACTCTGCTGTAGAGAAAGACAGGGCCATGGCAGTTGCACTGATTGTTTGTGGGTCTGCGTCCCACTTGGAGTTCACTAGTTTTCACAGGATGTTATTGTGGGTGTTGACCGTGGCTTTTGTGTTCTCCAGGTGTTTTATTTTTGGAGAGTTTGTGATGCTCAGTTCTTTTTTTTTTGCGTCTCGGTTCATCAGGTGGAAGCTGCATAGTTGGGTTTTTGATGGGTTGGGTTTCAGGTGGTTGTATTGTAGTAGCTTGACATTTCTTGGAGGGCACTTTCAAGGGCAGACTCAATCTTCTGGAAGTCTGCTTGTTGGGTCGTAATGCAGAGGTCGTCGGCGTAGATGAAACGCTGGCATTAGGCATTGGGTAGTGGCTGGTTGTTTGTGTAGATATTGAAAAGGAGGGGGGCGAGCACGCTACCTTGTGGGAGGCCATTCTTTTGGGCTTTCTATTTACTATGTCCTGTCCAGTGTAACTCCAAGATACATGGGGTGGTTGGAGAGTTTGTGACCATCCCAAGTGACGCTCAGTTCTTTTTTCGCGTCTCGGTTCCTCAGGTGGAAGCTGCATAGTTGGGTTTGTGTGTGTATTTCTTTTTCTGTCGTTCTTTCTTAGGACGGAGATCAAGGTAGACGCCTTTGGAAGGCTCAACACAAGCCGATGCCCCTAGAGATCCATCCCAAAGCTTCCCTCAGGGAGCCCAGCAAGCCAGCTAGCCAGCAAGCCTGCCCAGTCAGCCAACGCAGCCAGTCAGCTCCGCCAGTCAGCCAGTGTAGAAAGTCAGGCTGCCAAGCCAGAGCATATCAGCCCTTGCAGTCAGCCATTGCAGCCATACCAGCCTTGCTCAGTCAGCTCAGCCAGGCCTCTTTCGAGGCCTGGCTCTCTGTCTGCCTGGCCCGGTCTGCCCTGCCCTGCCTTGCAGCAACAGAACCAGCCTATCTGGTGAGCCAGCCAGCTCAGAATGCGAGCTTAGCAAGCCAGTGCAGCAACAAGCCCAGACTAGGTTACTGCAGCCTTACTGTGCAGCCACAGCCACTCAGCCCAGACCAGCAGGAGCAAGCCAGGCTCCAACCCTTGCAGCGCAGCCTTAGGCCGGATAGTCCCCCTGCCTGCACTTTGTTGCCTTCCTGGTCTGTCTGCCTGCCTAGGCGCCTCGGTCTGCCTGTCTGTCTGCCTTGAGGTGTTTTTCATCATTTTTGAGGATTTGAAGAAAATTCAAAATTTCAAAAAACATGGGTTATAGCCCATCGTTTTTTGAATTTTTGAAAAAAATGTTATCCTCATTTCAAAAAACATGGGTTATAGCCCATCGTTTTTTGAATTTTTGAAAAAAATGTTATCCTCATTTTTCATCATTTTTGAACATGGGCTATAGCCCCTACCGTACGGCATACTATAGCACGCCGTTTTTCATCATTTTTGAGGATTTGAAGAAAATTCAAAATTTCAAAAAACATGGGTTATAGCCTATCGTCTTTTGAATTTTTGAAAAAAATGTTATCCTCATTTTTCATCATTTTTGAACATGGGCTATAGCCCCTACCGTACGGCATACTATAGCACGCCGTTTTTCATCATTTTTGAGGATTTTAATAAAATTCAAAATTTCAAAAAACATGGGTTATAGCCCATCGTTTTTTGAATTTTTGAAAAAAATGTTATCCTCATTTTTCATCATTTTTGAACATGGGCTATAGCCCCTACCGTACGGCATACTATAGCACGCCGTTTTTCATTATTGAGGATTTGAAGAAATTTCAAAATTTCAAAAAACATGGGTTATAGCCCATCGTTTTTTGAATTAAAAAAAAATGTTATCCTCATTTTTCATCATTTTTGAACATGGGCTATAGCCTCTACCTATAGCACGCCGTTTTTCATCATTTTTGAGGATTTGAAGAAAATTCTAAATTTCAAAAAACATGGGTTATAGCCTATCGTTTTTTGAATTTTTGAAAAAAATGTTATCCTCATTTTTCATCATTTTTGAACATGGGCTATAGCCCCTACCGTACGGCATACTATAGCACGCCGTTTTTCATCATTTTTGAGGATTTGAAGAAAATTCTAAATTTCAAAAAACATGGGTTATAGCCCATCGTTTTTTGAATTTTTGAAAAAAATGTTATCCTCATTTTTCATCATTTTTGAACATGGGCTATAGCCCCTACCGTACGGCATACTATAGCACGCCGTTTTTCATCATTTTTGAGGATTTGAAGAAATTTCAAAATTTCAAAAAACATGGGTTATAGCCCATCGTTTTTTGAATTAAAAAAAAAATGTTATCCTCATTTTTCATCATTTTTGAACATGGGCTATAGCCTCTACCGTACGGCATACTATAGCACGCCGTTTTTCATCATTTTTGAGGATTTGAAGAAAATTCTAAATTTCAAAAAACATGGGTTATAGCCTATCGTTTTTTGAATTTTTGAAAAAAATGTTATCCTCAATTTTTCATCATTTTTGAACATGGGCTATAGCCCCTACCGTACGGCATACTATAGCACGCCGTTTTTCATCATTTTTGAGGATTTGAAGAAAATTCTAAATTTCAAAAAACATGGGTTATAGCCCATCGTTTTTTGAATTTTTGAAAAAAATGTTATCCTCATTTTTCATCATTTTTGAACATGGGCTATAGCCCCTACCGTACGGCATACTATAGCACGCCGTTTTTCATCATTTTTGAGGATTTGAAGAAATTTCAAAATTTCAAAAAACATGGGTTATAGCCCATCGTTTTTTGAATTAAAAAAAAAATGTTATCCTCATTTTTCATCATTTTTGAACATGGGCTATAGCCTCTACCGTACGGCATACTATAGCACGCCGTTTTTCATCATTTTTGAGGATTTGAAGAAAATTCTAAATTTCAAAAAACATGGGTTATAGCCTATCGTTTTTTGAATTTTTGAAAAAAATGTTATCCTCAATTTTTCATCATTTTTGAACATGGGCTATAGCCCCTACCGTACGGCATACTATAGCACGCTGTTTTTCATCATTCTTGAGGATTTGAAGAAAATTCAAAATTTCAAAAAACATGGGTTATAGCCCATCGTTTTTTGAATTTTTGAAAAAAAAAATATCCTCATTTTTCATCATTTTTGAACATGGGCTATAGCCCCTACCGTACGGCATACTATAGCACGCCGTTTTTCATCATTTTTGAGGATTTGAAGAAAATTCTAAATTTCAAAAGACATGGGTTATAGCCCATCGTTTTTTTTATTTTTGAAAAAAATGTTATCCTCATTTTTCATCATTTTTGAACATGGGCTATAGCCCCTACCGTACGGCATACTATAGCACGCCGTTTTTCATCATTTTTGAGGATTTGAAGAAAATTCAAAATTTCAAAAAACATGGGTTATAGCCCATCGTTTTTTGAATTTTTGAAAAAAATGTTATCCTCATTTTTCATCATTTTTGAACATGGGCTATAGCCCCTACCGTACGGCATACTATAGCACGCCGTTTTTCATTATTGAGGATTTGAAGAAATTTCAAAATTTCAAAAAACATGGGTTATAGCCCATCGTTTTTTGAATTAAAAAAAAAAAATTATCCTCATTTTTCATCATTTTTGAACATGGGCTATAGCCTCTACCGTACGGCATACTATAGCACGCCGTTTTTCATCATTTTTGAGGATTTGAAGAAAATTCTAAATTTAAAAAAACATGGGTTATAGCCTATCGTTTTTTGAATTTTTGAAAAAAATGTTATCCTCATTTTTCATCATTTTTGAACATGGGCTATAGCCCCTACCGTACGGCATACTATAGCACGCCGTTTTTCATCATTTTTGAGGATTTGAAGAAAATTCTAAATTTCAAAAACATGGGTTATAGCCTATCGTTTTTTGAATTTTTGAAAAAAATGTTATCCTCATTTTTCATCATTTTTGAACATGGGCTATAGCCCCTACCGTACGGCATACTATAGCACGCTGTTTTTCATCATTTTTGAGGATTTGAAGAAATTTCAAAATTTCAAAAAACATGGGTTATAGCCCATCATTTTTTGAATTTTTGAAAAAAAAATTATCCTCATTTTTGAACATGGGCTATAGCCTCTACCGTACGGCATACTATAGCACGCCGTTTTTCATCATTTTTGAGGATTTGAAGAAAATTCTAAATTTAAAAAAACATGGGTTATAGCCTATCGTTTTTTGAATTTTTGAAAAAAATGTTATCCTCATTTTTCATCATTTTTGAACATGGGCTATAGCCCCTACCGTACGGCATACTATAGCACGCCGTTTTTCATCATTTTTGAGGATTTGAAGAAAATTCTAAATTTCAAAAACATGGGTTATAGCCTATCGTTTTTTGAATTTTTGAAAAAAATGTTATCCTCATTTTTCATCATTTTTGAACATGGGCTATAGCCCCTACCGTACGGCATACTATAGCACGCTGTTTTTCATCATTTTTGAGGATTTGAAGAAATTTCAAAATTTCAAAAAACATGGGTTATAGCCCATCATTTTTGAATTTTTGAAAAAAAAATTATCCTCATTTTTCATCATTTTTGAACATGGGCTATAGCCCCTACCGTACGGCATACTATAGCACGCTGTTTTTCATCATTTTTGAGGATTTGAAGAAATTTCAAAATTTCAAAAAACATGGGTTATAGCCCATCATTTTTTGAATTTTTGAAAAAAAAATTATCCTCATTTTTCATCATTTTTGAACATGGGCTATAGCCCCTACCGTACGGCATACTATAGCACGCCGTTTTTCATCATTTTTGAGGATTTGAAGAAATTTCAAAAAACATGGGTTATAGCCCATCATTTTTTGAATTTTTGAAAAAAAAATTATCCTCATTTTTCATCATTTTTGAACATGGGCTATAGCCCCTACCGTACGGCATACTATAGCACGCCGTTTTTCATCATTTTTGAGGATTTGAAGAAAATTCAAAATTTCAAAAAACATGGGTTATAGCCCATGTATTGCGGAGTATTGCGGAAAAATTGTGGAGTATTGCGGAGGAATTGCGGAGTGCTGCGAAAAAAATTCGTAGTATTTCCGAGGAATTGCGGAAAAACGATGGGTTATAGCCCATCGTTTTTTGAATTTTTGAAAAAAATGTTATCCTCATTTTTTATCATTTTTGAACATGGGCTATAGCCCCTACCGTACGGCATACTATAGCACGCCGTTTTTCATCATTTTTGAGGATTTGAAGAAAATTCAAAATTTCAAAAAACATGGGTTATAGCCCATCGTTTTTTGAATTTTTGAAAAAAATGTTATCCTCATTTTTCATCATTTTTGAACATGGGCTATAGCCCTACCGTACGGCATACTATAGCACGCCGTTTTTCATCATTTTTGAGGATTTGAAGAAAATTCAAAATTAAAAAAAACATGGGTTATAGCCCATCGTTTTTTGAATTAAAAAAAAATATGTTATCCTCATTTTTCATCATTTTTGAACATGGGCTATAGCCCCTACCGTACGGCATACTATAGCACGCCGTTTTTCATCATTTCTGAGGATTTGAAGAAAATTCTAAATTTCAAAAAACATGGGTTATAGCCCATCGTTTTTTGAATTTTTGAAAAAAATGTTATCCTCATTTTTCATCATTTTTGAACATGGGCTATAGCCCCTACCGTACGGCATACTATAGCACGCTGTTTTTCATCATTTTTGAGGATTTGAAGAAAATTCAAAATTTAAAAAAACATGGGTTATAGCCCATCGTTTTTTGAATTTTTGAAAAAAATGTTATCCTCATTTTTCATCATTTTTGAACATGGGCTATAGCCCCTACCGTACGGCATACTATAGCACGCCGTTTTTCATCATTTTTGAGGATTTGAAGAAAATTCAAAATTTCAAAAAACATGGGTTATAGCCCATTGTTTTTTGAATTTTTGAAAAAAATGTTATCCTCATTTTTCATCATTTTTGAACATGGGCTATAGCCCCTACCGTACGGCATACTATAGCACGCCGTTTTTCATCATTTTTGAGGATTTGAAGAAAATTCTAAATTTCAAAAAACATGGGTTATAGCCTATCGTTTTTTGAATTTTTGAAAAAAATGTTATCCTCATTTTTCATCATTTTTGAACATGGGCTATAGCCCCTACCGTACGGCATACTATAGCACGCTGTTTTTCATCATTTTTGAGGATTTGAAGAAAATTCAAAATTTCAAAAAACATGGGTTATAGCCCATCGTTTTTTGAATTTAAAAAAAAATGTTATCCTCATTTTTCATCATTTTTGAACATGGGCTATAGCCCCTACCGTACGGCATACTATAGCACGCCGTTTTTCATCATTTTTGAGGATTTGAAGAAAATTCAAAATTTAAAAAAACATGGGTTATAGCCCATCGTTTTTTGAATTTTTGAAAAAAATGTTATCCTCATTTTTCATCATTTTTGAACATGGGCTATAGCCCCTACCGTACGGCATACTATAGCACGCCGTTTTTCATCATTTTTGAGGATTTGAAGAAAATTCAAAATTTCAAAAAACATGGGTTATAGCCCATTGTTTTTTGAATTTTTGAAAAAAATGTTATCCTCATTTTTCATCATTTTTGAACATGGGCTATAGCCCCTACCGTACGGCATACTATAGCACGCCGTTTTTCATCATTTTTGAGGATTTGAAGAAAATTCTAAATTTCAAAAAACATGGGTTATAGCCTATCGTTTTTTGAATTTTTGAAAAAAATGTTATCCTCATTTTTCATCATTTTTGAACATGGGCTATAGCCCCTACCGTACGGCATACTATAGCACGCTGTTTTTCATCATTTTTGAGGATTTGAAGAAAATTCAAAATTTCAAAAAACATGGGTTATAGCCCATCGTTTTTTGAATTTAAAAAAAAATGTTATCCTCATTTTTCATCATTTTTGAACATGGGCTATAGCCCCTACCGTACGGCATACTATAGCACGCCGTTTTTCATCATTTTTGAGGATTTGAAGAAATTTCAAAATTTCAAAAAACATGGGTTATAGCCCATCGTTTTTTGAATTTTTGAAAAAAAAATTATCCTCATTTTTCATCATTTTTGAACATGGGCTATAGCCCCTACCGTACGGCATACTATAGCACGCCGTTTTTCATCATTTTTGAGGATTTGAAGAAAATTCAAAATTTCAAAAAACATGGGTTATAGCCCATCGTTTTTTGAATTTTTGAAAAAAATGTTATCCTCATTTTTCATCATTTTTGAACATGGGCTATAGCCCTACCGTACGGCATACTATAGCACGCCGTTTTTCATCATTTTTGAGGATTTGAAGAAAATTCAAAATTAAAAAAAACATGGGTTATAGCCCATCGTTTTTTGAATTAAAAAAAAATATGTTATCCTCATTTTTCATCATTTTTGAACATGGGCTATAGCCCCTACCGTACGGCATACTATAGCACGCCGATTTTCATCATTTCTGAGGATTTGAAGAAAATTCTAAATTTCAAAAAACATGGGTTATAGCCCATCGTTTTTTGAATTTTTGAAAAAAATGTTATCCTCATTTTTCATCATTTTTGAACATGGGCTATAGCCCCTACCGTACGGCATACTATAGCACGCTGTTTTTCATCATTTTTGAGGATTTGAAGAAAATTCAAAATTTAAAAAAACATGGGTTATAGCCCATCGTTTTTTGAATTTTTGAAAAAAATGTTATCCTCATTTTTCATCATTTTTGAACATGGGCTATAGCCCCTACCGTACGGCATACTATAGCACGCCGTTTTTCATCATTTTTGAGGATTTGAAGAAAATTCAAAATTTCAAAAAACATGGGTTATAGCCCATTGTTTTTTGAATTTTTGAAAAAAATGTTATCCTCATTTTTCATCATTTTTGAACATGGGCTATAGCCCCTACCGTACGGCATACTATAGCACGCCGTTTTTCATCATTTTTGAGGATTTGAGGAAAATTCAAAATTTCAAAAAACATGGGTTATAGCCCATCGTTTTTTGAATTAAAAAAAAATATGTTATCCTCATTTTTCATCATTTTTGAACATGGGCTATAGCCCCTACCGTACGGCATACTATAGCACGCCGTTTTTCATCATTTTTGAGGATTTGAAGAAAATTCTAAATTTCAAAAAACATGGGTTATAGCCTATCGTTTTTTGAATTTTTGAAAAAAATGTTATCCTCATTTTTCATCATTTTTGAACATGGGCTATAGCCCCTACCGTACGGCATACTATAGCACGCTGTTTTTCATCATTTTTGAGGATTTGAAGAAAATTCAAAATTTCAAAAAACATGGGTTATAGCCCATCGTTTTTTGAATTTAAAAAAAAATGTTATCCTCATTTTTCATCATTTTTGAACATGGGCTATAGCCCCTACCGTACGGCATACTATAGCACGCCGTTTTTCATCATTTTTGAGGATTTGAAGAAATTTCAAAATTTCAAAAAACATGGGTTATAGCCCATCGTTTTTTGAATTTTTGAAAAAAAAATTATCCTCATTTTTCATCATTTTTGAACATGGGCTATAGCCCCTACCGTACGGCATACTATAGCACGCCGTTTTTCATCATTTTTGAGGATTTGAAGAAAATTCAAAATTTCAAAAAACATGGGTTATAGCCCATCGTTTTTTGAATTTTTGAAAAAAATGTTATCCTCATTTTTCATCATTTTTGAACATGGGCTATAGCCCCTACCGTACGGCATACTATAGCACGCCGTTTTTCATCATTTTTGAGGATTTGAAGAAAATTCTAAATTTCAAAAAACATGGGTTATAGCCTATCGTTTTTTGAATTTTTGAAAAAAATGTTATCCTCATTTTTCATCATTTTTGAACATGGGCTATAGCCCCTACCGTACGGCATACTATAGCACGCCGTTTTTCATCATTTTTGAGGATTTGAAGAAAATTCTAAATTTCAAAAGACATGGGTTATAGCCCATCGTTTTTTTTATTTTTGAAAAAAATGTTATCCTCATTTTTCATCATTTTTGAACATGGGCTATAGCCCCTACCGTACGGCATACTATAGCACGCCGTTTTTCATAATTTTTGAGGATTTGAAGAAATTTCAAAATTTCAAAAAACATGGGTTATAGCCCATCGTTTTTTGAATTAAAAAAAAAATGTTATCCTCATTTTTCATCATTTTTGAACATGGGCTATAGCCTCTACCGTACGGCATACTATAGCACGCCGTTTTTCATCATTTTTGAGGATTTGAAGAAAATTCTAAATTTCAAAAAACATGGGTTATAGCCTATCGTTTTTTGAATTTTTGAAAAAAATGTTATCCTCAATTTTTCATCATTTTTGAACATGGGCTATAGCCCCTACCGTACGGCATACTATAGCACGCCGTTTTTCATCATTTTTGAGGATTTGAAGAAAATTCTAAATTTCAAAAAACATGGGTTATAGCCCATCGTTTTTTGAATTTTTGAAAAAAATGTTATCCTCATTTTTCATCATTTTTGAACATGGGCTATAGCCCCTACCGTACGGCATACTATAGCACGCCGTTTTTCATCATTTTTGAGGATTTGAAGAAATTTCAAAATTTCAAAAAACATGGGTTATAGCCCATCGTTTTTTGAATTAAAAAAAAAATGTTATCCTCATTTTTCATCATTTTTGAACATGGGCTATAGCCTCTACCGTACGGCATACTATAGCACGCCGTTTTTCATCATTTTTGAGGATTTGAAGAAAATTCTAAATTTCAAAAAACATGGGTTATAGCCTATCGTTTTTTGAATTTTTGAAAAAAATGTTATCCTCAATTTTTCATCATTTTTGAACATGGGCTATAGCCCCTACCGTACGGCATACTATAGCACGCTGTTTTTCATCATTCTTGAGGATTTGAAGAAAATTCAAAATTTCAAAAAACATGGGTTATAGCCCATCGTTTTTTGAATTTTTGAAAAAAAAAATATCCTCATTTTTCATCATTTTTGAACATGGGCTATAGCCCCTACCGTACGGCATACTATAGCACGCCGTTTTTCATCATTTTTGAGGATTTGAAGAAAATTCTAAATTTCAAAAGACATGGGTTATAGCCCATCGTTTTTTTTATTTTTGAAAAAAATGTTATCCTCATTTTTCATCATTTTTGAACATGGGCTATAGCCCCTACCGTACGGCATACTATAGCACGCCGTTTTTCATCATTTTTGAGGATTTGAAGAAAATTCAAAATTTCAAAAAACATGGGTTATAGCCCATCGTTTTTTGAATTTTTGAAAAAAATGTTATCCTCATTTTTCATCATTTTTGAACATGGGCTATAGCCCCTACCGTACGGCATACTATAGCACGCCGTTTTTCATTATTGAGGATTTGAAGAAATTTCAAAATTTCAAAAAACATGGGTTATAGCCCATCGTTTTTTGAATTAAAAAAAAAAAATTATCCTCATTTTTCATCATTTTTGAACATGGGCTATAGCCTCTACCGTACGGCATACTATAGCACGCCGTTTTTCATCATTTTTGAGGATTTGAAGAAAATTCTAAATTTAAAAAAACATGGGTTATAGCCTATCGTTTTTTGAATTTTTGAAAAAAATGTTATCCTCATTTTTCATCATTTTTGAACATGGGCTATAGCCCCTACCGTACGGCATACTATAGCACGCCGTTTTTCATCATTTTTGAGGATTTGAAGAAAATTCTAAATTTCAAAAACATGGGTTATAGCCTATCGTTTTTTGAATTTTTGAAAAAAATGTTATCCTCATTTTTCATCATTTTTGAACATGGGCTATAGCCCCTACCGTACGGCATACTATAGCACGCTGTTTTTCATCATTTTTGAGGATTTGAAGAAATTTCAAAATTTCAAAAAACATGGGTTATAGCCCATCATTTTTTGAATTTTTGAAAAAAAAATTATCCTCATTTTTCATCATTTTTGAACATGGGCTATAGCCTCTACCGTACGGCATACTATAGCACGCCGTTTTTCATCATTTTTGAGGATTTGAAGAAAATTCTAAATTTAAAAAAACATGGGTTATAGCCTATCGTTTTTTGAATTTTTGAAAAAAATGTTATCCTCATTTTTCATCATTTTTGAACATGGGCTATAGCCCCTACCGTACGGCATACTATAGCACGCCGTTTTTCATCATTTTTGAGGATTTGAAGAAAATTCTAAATTTCAAAAACATGGGTTATAGCCTATCGTTTTTTGAATTTTTGAAAAAAATGTTATCCTCATTTTTCATCATTTTTGAACATGGGCTATAGCCCCTACCGTACGGCATACTATAGCACGCTGTTTTTCATCATTTTTGAGGATTTGAAGAAATTTCAAAATTTCAAAAAACATGGGTTATAGCCCATCATTTTTGAATTTTTGAAAAAAAAATTATCCTCATTTTTCATCATTTTTGAACATGGGCTATAGCCCCTACCGTACGGCATACTATAGCACGCCGTTTTTCATCATTTTTGAGGATTTGAAGAAATTTCAAAAAACATGGGTTATAGCCCATCATTTTTTGAATTTTTGAAAAAAAAATTATCCTCATTTTTCATCATTTTTGAACATGGGCTATAGCCCCTACCGTACGGCATACTATAGCACGCCGTTTTTCATCATTTTTGAGGATTTGAAGAAAATTCAAAATTTCAAAAAACATGGGTTATAGCCCATGTATTGCGGAGTATTGCGGAAAAATTGTGGAGTATTGCGGAGGAATTGCGGAGTGCTGCGAAAAAAATTCGTAGTATTTCCGAGGAATTGCGGAAAAACGATGGGTTATAGCCCATCGTTTTTTGAATTTTTGAAAAAAATGTTATCCTCATTTTTTATCATTTTTGAACATGGGCTATAGCCCCTACCGTACGGCATACTATAGCACGCCGTTTTTCATCATTTTTGAGGATTTGAAGAAAATTCAAAATTTCAAAAAACATGGGTTATAGCCCATCGTTTTTTGAATTTTTGAAAAAAATGTTATCCTCATTTTTCATCATTTTTGAACATGGGCTATAGCCCTACCGTACGGCATACTATAGCACGCCGTTTTTCATCATTTTTGAGGATTTGAAGAAAATTCAAAATTAAAAAAAACATGGGTTATAGCCCATCGTTTTTTGAATTAAAAAAAAATATGTTATCCTCATTTTTCATCATTTTTGAACATGGGCTATAGCCCCTACCGTACGGCATACTATAGCACGCCGTTTTTCATCATTTCTGAGGATTTGAAGAAAATTCTAAATTTCAAAAAACATGGGTTATAGCCCATCGTTTTTTGAATTTTTGAAAAAAATGTTATCCTCATTTTTCATCATTTTTGAACATGGGCTATAGCCCCTACCGTACGGCATACTATAGCACGCTGTTTTTCATCATTTTTGAGGATTTGAAGAAAATTCAAAATTTAAAAAAACATGGGTTATAGCCCATCGTTTTTTGAATTTTTGAAAAAAATGTTATCCTCATTTTTCATCATTTTTGAACATGGGCTATAGCCCCTACCGTACGGCATACTATAGCACGCCGTTTTTCATCATTTTTGAGGATTTGAAGAAAATTCAAAATTTCAAAAAACATGGGTTATAGCCCATTGTTTTTTGAATTTTTGAAAAAAATGTTATCCTCATTTTTCATCATTTTTGAACATGGGCTATAGCCCCTACCGTACGGCATACTATAGCACGCCGTTTTTCATCATTTTTGAGGATTTGAGGAAAATTCAAAATTTCAAAAAACATGGGTTATAGCCCATCGTTTTTTGAATTAAAAAAAAATATGTTATCCTCATTTTTCATCATTTTTGAACATGGGCTATAGCCCCTACCGTACGGCATACTATAGCACGCCGTTTTTCATCATTTTTGAGGATTTGAAGAAAATTCTAAATTTCAAAAAACATGGGTTATAGCCTATCGTTTTTTGAATTTTTGAAAAAAATGTTATCCTCATTTTTCATCATTTTTGAACATGGGCTATAGCCCCTACCGTACGGCATACTATAGCACGCTGTTTTTCATCATTTTTGAGGATTTGAAGAAAATTCAAAATTTCAAAAAACATGGGTTATAGCCCATCGTTTTTTGAATTTAAAAAAAAATGTTATCCTCATTTTTCATCATTTTTGAACATGGGCTATAGCCCCTACCGTACGGCATACTATAGCACGCCGTTTTTCATCATTTTTGAGGATTTGAAGAAATTTCAAAATTTCAAAAAACATGGGTTATAGCCCATCGTTTTTTGAATTTTTGAAAAAAAAATTATCCTCATTTTTCATCATTTTTGAACATGGGCTATAGCCCCTACCGTACGGCATACTATAGCACGCCGTTTTTCATCATTTTTGAGGATTTGAAGAAAATTCAAAATTTCAAAAAACATGGGTTATAGCCCATCGTTTTTTGAATTTTTGAAAAAAATGTTATCCTCATTTTTCATCATTTTTGAACATGGGCTATAGCCCTACCGTACGGCATACTATAGCACGCCGTTTTTCATCATTTTTGAGGATTTGAAGAAAATTCAAAATTAAAAAAAACATGGGTTATAGCCCATCGTTTTTTGAATTAAAAAAAAATATGTTATCCTCATTTTTCATCATTTTTGAACATGGGCTATAGCCCCTACCGTACGGCATACTATAGCACGCCGTTTTTCATCATTTCTGAGGATTTGAAGAAAATTCTAAATTTCAAAAAACATGGGTTATAGCCCATCGTTTTTTGAATTTTTGAAAAAAATGTTATCCTCATTTTTCATCATTTTTGAACATGGGCTATAGCCCCTACCGTACGGCATACTATAGCACGCTGTTTTTCATCATTTTTGAGGATTTGAAGAAAATTCAAAATTTAAAAAAACATGGGTTATAGCCCATCGTTTTTTGAATTTTTGAAAAAAATGTTATCCTCATTTTTCATCATTTTTGAACATGGGCTATAGCCCCTACCGTACGGCATACTATAGCACGCCGTTTTTCATCATTTTTGAGGATTTGAAGAAAATTCAAAATTTCAAAAAACATGGGTTATAGCCCATTGTTTTTTGAATTTTTGAAAAAAATGTTATCCTCATTTTTCATCATTTTTGAACATGGGCTATAGCCCCTACCGTACGGCATACTATAGCACGCCGTTTTTCATCATTTTTGAGGATTTGAGGAAAATTCAAAATTTCAAAAAACATGGGTTATAGCCCATCGTTTTTTGAATTAAAAAAAAATATGTTATCCTCATTTTTCATCATTTTTGAACATGGGCTATAGCCCCTACCGTACGGCATACTATAGCACGCCGTTTTTCATCATTTTTGAGGATTTGAAGAAAATTCTAAATTTCAAAAAACATGGGTTATAGCCTATCGTTTTTTGAATTTTTGAAAAAAATGTTATCCTCATTTTTCATCATTTTTGAACATGGGCTATAGCCCCTACCGTACGGCATACTATAGCACGCTGTTTTTCATCATTTTTGAGGATTTGAAGAAAATTCAAAATTTCAAAAAACATGGGTTATAGCCCATCGTTTTTTGAATTTAAAAAAAAATGTTATCCTCATTTTTCATCATTTTTGAACATGGGCTATAGCCCCTACCGTACGGCATACTATAGCACGCCGTTTTTCATCATTTTTGAGGATTTGAAGAAATTTCAAAATTTCAAAAAACATGGGTTATAGCCCATCGTTTTTTGAATTTTTGAAAAAAAAATTATCCTCATTTTTCATCATTTTTGAACATGGGCTATAGCCCCTACCGTACGGCATACTATAGCACGCCGTTTT
Organism: Protomyctophum bolini; assembly: GCF_963924005.1. Lineage (NCBI taxonomy): Eukaryota > Metazoa > Chordata > Actinopteri > Myctophiformes > Myctophidae > Protomyctophum > Protomyctophum bolini. Next base: position 33,496,798 of record NC_137879.1, read on the forward strand.
TCATCATTTTTGAGGATTTGAAGAAAATTCAAAATTTCAAAAAACATGGGTTATAGCCCATCGTTTTTTGAATTTTTGAAAAAAATGTTATCCTCATTTTTCATCATTTTTGAACATGGGCTATAGCCCCTACCGTACGGCATACTATAGCACGCCGTTTTTCATCATTTTTGAGGATTTGAAGAAAATTCTAAATTTCAAAAAACATGGGTTATAGCCTATCGTTTTTTGAATTTTTGAAAAAAATGTTATCCTCATTTTTCATCATTTTTGAACATGGGCTATAGCCCCTACCGTACGGCATACTATAGCACGCCGTTTTTCATCATTTTTGAGGATTTGAAGAAAATTCTAAATTTCAAAAGACATGGGTTATAGCCCATCGTTTTTTTTATTTTTGAAAAAAATGTTATCCTCATTTTTCATCATTTTTGAACATGGGCTATAGCCCCTACCGTACGGCATACTATAGCACGCCGTTTTTCATAATTTTTGAGGATTTGAAGAAAATTCAAAATTTCAAAAAACATGGGTTATAGCCCATCGTTTTTTGAATTTTTGAAAAAAATGTTATCCTCATTTTTCATCATTTTTGAACATGGGCTATAGCCCCTACCGTACGGCATACTATAGCACGCCGTTTTTCATTATTGAGGATTTGAAGAAATTTCAAAATTTCAAAAAACATGGGTTATAGCCCATCGTTTTTTGAATTAAAAAAAAATGTTATCCTCATTTTTCATCATTTTTGAACATGGGCTATAGCCTCTACCGTACGGCATACTATAGCACGCCGTTTTTCATCATTTTTGAGGATTTGAAGAAAATTCTAAATTTCAAAAAACATGGGTTATAGCCTATCGTTTTTTGAATTTTTGAAAAAAATGTTATCCTCATTTTTCATCATTTTTGAACATGGGCTATAGCCCCTACCGTACGGCATACTATAGCACGCTGTTTTTCATCATTTTTGAGGATTTGAAGAAAATTCAAAATTTAAAAAAACATGGGTTATAGCCCATCGTTTTTTGAATTTTTGAAAAAAATGTTATCCTCATTTTTCATCATTTTTGAACATGGGCTATAGCCCCTACCGTACGGCATACTATAGCACGCCGTTTTTCATCATTTTTGAGGATTTGAAGAAAATTCAAAATTTCAAAAAACATGGGTTATAGCCCATCGTTTTTTGAATTAAAAAAATATATGTTATCCTCATTTTTCATCATGGGTTATAGCCCCTACCGTACGGCATACTATAGCACGCCGTTTTTCATCATTTTTGAGGATTTGAAGAAAATTCTAAATTTAAAAAACATGGGTTATAGCCTATCGTTTTTTGAATTTTTGAAAAAAATGTTATCCTCATTTTTCATCATTTTTGAACATGGGCTATAGCCCCTACCGTACGGCATACTATAGCATGCTGTTTTTCATCATTTTTGAGGATTTGAAGAAAATTCAAAATTTCAAAAAACATGGGTTATAGTCCATCGTTTTTTGAATTTTTGAAAAAAATGTTATCCTCATTTTTCATCATTTTTGAACATGGGCTATAGCCCCTACCGTACGGCATACTATAGCACGCCGTTTTTCATCATTTTTGAGGATGTGAAGAAAATTCAAAATTTCAAAAAACATGGGTTATAGCCCATGTATTGCGGAGTATTGCGGAAAAATTGTTGAGTATTGCGGAGGAATTGCGGAGTGTTGCGAAAAAAAATTCGTAGTATTTCCGAGGAATTGCGGAAAAACGATGGGTTATAGCCCATCGTTTTTTGAATTTTTGAAAAAAATGTTATCCTCATTTTTCATCATTTTTGAACATGGGCTATAGCCCCTACCGTACGGCATACTATAGCACGCCGTTTTTCATCATTTTTGAGGATTTGAAGAAAATTCAAAATTTCAAAAAACATGGGTTATAGCCCATCGTTTTTTGAATTTTTGAAAAAAAAATTATCCTCATTTTTCATCATTTTTGAACATGGGCTATAGCCCCTACCGTACGGCATACTATAGCACGCCGTTTTTCATCATTTTTGAGGATTTGAAGAAAATTCAAAATTTCAAAAAACATGGGTTATAGCCCATCGTTTTTTGAATTTTTGAAAAAAATGTTATCCTCATTTTTCATCATTTTTGAACATGGGCTATAGCCCCTACCGTACGGCATACTATAGCACGCCGTTTTTCATCATTTTTGAGGATTTGAAGAAAATTCAAAATTTCAAAAAACATGGGTTATAGCCCATCGTTTTTTGAATTAAAAAAAAATATGTTATCCTCATTTTTCATCATTTTTGAACATGGGCTATAGCCCCTACCGTACGGCATACTATAGCACGCAGTTTTTCATCATTTTTGAGGATTTGAAGAAAATTCTAAATTTCAAAAAACATGGGTTATAGCCTATCGTTTTTTGAATTTTTGAAAAAAATGTTATCCTCATTTTTCATCATTTTTGAACATGGGCTATAGCCCCTACCGTACGGCATACTATAGCACGCTGTTTTTCATCATTTTTGAGGATTTGAAGAAAATTCAAAATTTCAAAAAACATGGGTTATAGCCCATCGTTTTTTGAATTTTTGAAAAAAATGTTATCCTCATTTTTCATCATTTTTGAACATGGGCTATAGCCCCTACCGTACGGCATACTATAGCACGCCGTTTTTCATCATTTTTGAGGATTTGAAGAAATTTCAAAATTTCAAAAAACATGGGTTATAGCCCATCGTTTTTTGAATTTTTGAAAAAAAAATTATCCTCATTTTTCATCATTTTTGAACATGGGCTATAGCCCCTACCGTACGGCATACTATAGCACGCCGTTTTTCATCATTTTTGAGGATTTTAATAAAATTCAAAATTTCAAAAAACATGGGTTATAGCCCATCGTTTTTTGAATTTTTGAAAAAAATGTTATCCTCATTTTTCATAATTTTTGAACATGGGCTATAGCCCCTACCGCACGGCATACTATAGCACGCTGTTTTTCATCATTTTTGAGGATTTGAAGAAAATTCAAAATTTCAAAAAACATGGGTTATAGCCCATCGTTTTTTGAATTTTTGAAAAAAATGTTATCCTCATTTTTCATCATTTTTGAACATGGGCTATAGCCCCTACCGTACGGCATACTATAGCACGCTGTTTTTCATCATTTTTGAGGATTTGAAGAAAATTCTAAATTTCAAAAAACATGGGTTATAGCCCATCGTTTTTTGAATTTTTGAAAAAAATGTTATCCTCATTTTTCATCATTTTTGAACATGGGCTATAGCCCCTACCGTACGGCATACTATAGCACGCCGTTTTTCATCATTTTTGAGGATTTGAAGAAAATTCAAAATTTCAAAAACATGGGTTATAGCCCATCGTTTTTTGAATTTTTGAAAAAAATGTTATCCTCATTTTTCATCATTTTTGAACATGGGCTATAGCCCCTACCGTACGGCATACTATAGCACGCCGTTTTTCATCATTTTTGAGGATTTGAAGAAAATTCAAAATTTTGGCTTCAGTCTAGACGGGTGCTACACCAGGATGTTACGTGTAGTGCTCAACATCAGCAAGTTGTGATGCAACAGAGTTCGCTGTGACCGTTGTGAATTATGGGTGGCTCCCAGAGGTCCTTGATCCCCATGCTTTAAAATCAAGTTAAAAGAACACCTTATGTAAATCATACTGCAGTAACCCTGGGAAAATAATAATTCAAATGTATAATGTGTTGAAAGTGATGTGATTTGCTATGTTTCTTTGCTTTTTATTTCTCCTATTTTTATTTTATTTTATTTCTTTTATTTTACTATGTTTTATTTTGAGTTAGTTTTTGTAAACAATTGTAAGTATTGCCTATGTTAAATGTATGTCTGTGTCGGACCCCAGGAAGACTAGCTTTTGTCAAGGCAAAAGCTAATGGGGATCCTTATAAACAATAAACAATGCGGTCCAACAGTGGTCATTGAAGCGTGCACACACAAATGCACATATGCACCTACACACGCACAGGCGCACATGCGTATGCACACCTGGACCTGTAAATTAACAACACAAAAACTAAGGCACTGGTGTCGGACTTCTGGTTTACCGGAACGGGGTTCAACTCCCTGCAGTGCCCTGCTCAATGTGTTTTATTTACATGGTTGTAATTGCGGAAATTGAAAATTGCGGAAATTGCGGAATTGAAAATTGCGGAAATTGCGGAAATTGCGGAATTTGGAAATTGAAAATTGCAGAAATTGCGGAAATTGCGGAATTGAAAATTGCGGAAATTGCGGAATTGAGAAAATTGCGGAATTTGGAAATTGAAAATTGCGGAAATTGCTGAAATTGCGGAATTTGGAAATTGCAGAAATTGCGGAATTGCGGAAATTGCGGAATTTAGAAATTGAAAATTGCGGAATTGCGGAAATTGCGGAATTTGGAAATTGAAAATTGCGGAAATTGCAGAAATTGCGGAATTTGGAAATTGCAGAAATTGCGGAATTGCGGAATTTAGAAATTGAAAATTGCGGAATTGCGGAAATTGCGGAATTTGGAAATTGAAAATTGCGGAAATTGCGGAATTTGGAAATTGAAAATTGCAGAAATTGCGGAAATTGCGGAATTGAAAATTGCGGAAATTGCGGAATTGAGAAAATTGCGGAATTTGGAAATTGAAAATTGCGGAAATTGCAGAAATTGCGGAATTTAGAAATTAAAAATTGCGGAATTGCGGAAATTGCGGAATTTGGAAATTGAAAATTGCAGAAATTGCGGAAATTGCGGAATTTCGAAATTGAAAATTGCGGAAATTGCGGAATTTTGTTGTTTACAAAGAAGAAAAACAACAAAGTGTTGTAACCTGCCGTTTCTTTGTTTGGCCCGAAATATTGTGTGCGTTGTCATGATTTGTCACGACAAGAGTTGGCTTCGTACGACGCTTAAAAGGTCTTTAAATAAATTAAATAAAAACTGCCTATGGGGAAATGCATTGCGTTTTCATTTCCTGGGACGTTCGTTGTTCTGAAATGGGGAGGGACTGCGCCGCTCTATAGACCTGAGGCCGAGTCTTTCATGTTTTCTAAAACAGCTTTCTGATAAACTCGTTTTGATTTGGTTTTGGGATCCCCAAAATGTATGTATTTGGCCGCCGACAAACTGTCTCAAAATTTTCCGTTCCAGGGACCCCCAGAAGCAAAGGTTTGAGTTAGAAATGTTATACTGTAGCCTACAGCATAAGATTGGCTTAATGTTCCCGATTTTTCAAATATAGCCTAGCAGATTTACAAGCTCTCAGCGTGGCACAAAGTGACTTGTATGTGCTATTTTTTGAATAGCAACACTAACATCTAACATGTGCTAAATAAAACAACATACTTTTTTTCCTGCAACAATCAAAACACCACATTCTACAGTTTGTGCTTAAAAATCCAAGCTCAGTTTAATGACTTGTTTTTAGTTTTTTCTTAATATATATATATTTATATATATTATTCCTACAAATACATGGTTCTCAGCACTTTGAAAAACGTTCACTTTCCTTAAAGGTAAATCAAGAAAGCTAGAAATACCCTACAGTGAAAGAAATAAAAGACGAAAACAACAAACAAACCAAAAAACTGTTCAAACAAACGGGGGGGGGGGGGGAATCACACGAAAACAAAGAAGACGGGAAAATAAAAAATATAATGAAAACAAAATGTCTCTACATCCTGTACAAACACTGTGGCCCAATAATTTAAGAAAATAGTGTCTCTAAAACGTTCATATTGCTTTGTACCACATGTTGCTGCCCTACGACTGGGCGCGCAGTCCACCCTGTGCAACACAGAGCGCTTCTTAATATCCACTCAGAGGTCATAGGGTCAACCTGCAGCCAATCGGCTGTGCACAACCGCCGCTTAATATCCACTCAGAGGTCATAGGGTCAACCTGCAGCCAATCGGCTGTGCAGAAACGGTGGAAGAAGAAACAGTCAGGGTTTAGTTGTCTCGTTTCGTCTTCAGGTCACTGTGTTCGTGTTATTTTTCTTTCTTTCTTCCTTTCCTTTCCTCATGTTCTCATGTTGTTTTTGGCAGTAACAATACAAAGACAAATTGGTTCACACTACTACAGTACTGCACTCCAAACCAAGGACACGGCTTGTGTTGTTGTAGTTTTTTTACCATATGTTTTTACTCTCTACAGCATTATTACTAGGACTATCACCACCATGGATACGCCGAGTGCATCAGCGTGTCTGAGTGCGTGCGTGCGTATGCGTGTGCGTATGCATATGCGTGTGTGTGTGTGTGGTACAGTACAGTATGTGTGCGTTTTGGTGCGCGAGGAGTCGTTCATCCAGCGGCGTGTGTGCGTGTGTGTGTGTGTGTGTGTGTGTGTGTGTGTGTGTGTGTGCGTGTGCGTGTGCGTGTGTGTGTGATTTGTTCTTTTTTTGCTCCGCGTTTCAGTGTTCTAGTGCTCAGAGCTCGTCTTCTCGAAGGAGAAGCTGGGAAGAGTCAATAGCTTGGGGTTGGTGTTGGTGTTGGGGCTCGGTGAGCCTCCGTCCGGGCCCACCGCCACCACCGCCGCCGCCGCGCCGCCCTCTCCCGCGGCCCCCAGGTCAAAGGAGTCCTTGGAGTCCTTGGAGTCGCTGGAGGAGGGGGCCCGCCTCCTCAGGCAGGTGTCCCGCGTCGTGCCGGGCAGGAGGGGGGCCTGGTGGTGGGGGGACACCCGTCCCCCCCCCAACCCCCCCATCATGAGGCCTATGCTCCCCCCGTGCAGGGCCGCGTGGTGGTGGTGTTGGTGGTGGCCTTCCAGTCCGTCGGGGGGGTCCACGGAGATACAGGGGGGGCTCATTTTCTTCTTGCGCCGGGGCGAACAGGACAGGGCGGTGGGCGGGGGAGGGCTCGCCGCCTGGCTCTGGGGGGTCTGCAGGCTGTCGGCGCGGGACACGAAGCCCGACGACGAGGCGGACGAGGAGGAGGTGGCGGCGGCGGTGGTGGCGGCGCTGCTCCGCCGCTGCAGGCCGCCGGCGGACGACCCCGCCAGCGAGGAGGAGGAGGAGGAGGGGGAGGGGGAGGGGCACACCTCCTCCACGGAGTGGCGCCGCGGGTCGTCCAGCCACGAGGACGGGCGCGGGGGGCGCGGCGGCAGGAGGAGGAGGGCGTTGTTGTTGTTCCGGCCCTGCGTGTCGACGCTGTGGAAGCGCTTCAGCTGCCTCAGGAAGGGCCCCCCGCCCCCCGCGCGGCCCTGGCGGGGCCCCCCGTCGCCACCAACGCCACAGACAACGCCGCCCAGCTCCAGAGCGGCCGCCGCAGGCCTCTCTTCCACGCCAGTGGCGGCGTCGCTGCTGGCCAGTGCCGCCCCGGTGATGAGAGACACTTCCTGGTCGGCCGACGACGACGACTGCTCCTCCTGTCGGTGCGACCGGGCCGGCGGGAGGGGAGGGGGCGAGGCGGCGGCGGAGGAGGAGGAGGAGGAGGAGGAGGAAGCATAGGAGGTGCAGCGGTGCTGGTCGTGGCGGTGGTGGTGGGGTTGATGCGCGTGCACACCGCCGCCGCCGTCTGGGCGGGGCGCTTTCGGGGAGGCGCCCGGCGTCGCGGGGACCAGGCGGAGAGCCGGGTGCTGATGGAGGAGGGCGCCGCAGCCGGGGGAGGTGGGGGAAGAGGAGGAGGAAGAGGAGGAGGAGGAGGTGGAGGACGGAGGGAGGCCCAGAGAGGCTACGCTCAGGAGCCCCTCGTTGCTTTCCTCTCCTCCCGAACACATCGGGGCCTCCTGAGAGTCAGTGGACACCGCAGCCTTTGGAGCGGGACCGTGGTGTCGTATAGGCAGGGTGCAGGAGGAGGAGGAGGAGGTGGAGGAGGTGGAGGAGGGAATGAGAGGGGAGGGTGGAGGAGATGGAGACGGGGAGGAGCAGGGGGAATGGAGGAGATGAGAGGGGGAGGACTATAGTTAGTATGAGGTTTAGTGTCGCGTCGCCAGACAACTATTTCCAGAGTCTGGAAATACAACCTCCACGAAATCCGAATAAGGAAGCTGGCATTTCCATTCCCGGAAATAATTTAAAAAATATCTTCACATATTACTGTATTTTTATTTCGATTTCTGCTAAGCAAGCATTCCATAATATGCTTAGACGATTTCGATTTATATTAGGGCAAATCTGCGCGACCGTAAAGGCAAAATGGAAGTGGAGGAGGAAGCTTGCGCTTCCGCTTTATATTTTTACTGACGATAGAGCTTCCGTATAGCTCCTATAGACTGCCTGACGGAAGCATTTGGAAATTGCGCGAGGCAACATAATAGTCTGGCAACGCGAGACTATACACAGCGTGAGGTGGTGACCTGGTGGAGGATGACCGAGCTGGAGGGTCAGAGGTTCACACACGTTACCCACAGTGTCCACCCCGAGTGAAAGTTGACTTTGTGACCGTATTCGATGACAACACAAAGAGTTGGACTAAACCAGTGGTTTTCATTGGCGGCACAACCAATAGGCAAGTGAAAATCCCAAGGCACGGCTGTATCTATAGCTATAGTTATTTCTTTTTGATAATTCATTCAAAATCTATTGAAATGTAAAGTCATACTGCGTAACGTCGTCGTTTTGAGACACCTCTGGCTCTGGCATAGGTATGCAGTATAGCAGGACTGTACTGTTGTCTGTTTAGAGCTGAGACTTCCAGAATTCAGTTGAAAATAAATCCAATGAAACGGCACTGTATTTTGGAAAGAGACAAGAATGTTGTCAGAAACGCTAACTTTAAATGAATTGATATGTTATACATGTATCAGTGTCGGAGACTCGGAGACAGACCCTTGCAACAAAAAAAAAATATATATATATATATATATAAAATAAACAGCTACACAGTATGACTTCATGCCCCAAAATAGAAATCACAGGTTGAAAGTGCTTAATTTATTTCTAAGGGTATATAAAATGTGCCTTCTCTGTATTGGGAAATGATCTGCACCACAGTATATGCTAGCTACTAATAGTAAATACAAAATAATAAGTTGTACAAGTTGTATATATTTGCAATAATAAAGTTTTGTTTGTCACAAAAAAATCCCAAGGCACACCTCCTGGACCCAGGGTGTCTCAAGCACACCATTTAAGAACCACTGGACTGATCCATAAGTGATAATAGAATGTACTGTATGCCACGTGAGAGAGACTCGGAGTAGAGTCACTGCTTCTTCGCCTGGAAAGGAGCCTGCAGCTTAGGTGGCTCGGGCGTCTGGTTAGCATGCCTCTCGGGCGTCTCCCTATAGGGAGGTCCTCGAGGCACGTCCCACTGGGAGGAGACCCCGGAAGTCACTAATTTCTAAAAGTCACTAGTTGCTCTGGGGAGGGAAGTCTGGAGCTCTCCACTGTTGCCCCCGCGACCCGACTACGGATAAGCGGTTGAAGATGGATGGATGGATGGAATAAAATTGAATTGAATGATCCACATACAGTAGGACATAGAGGAGGGACAGGAGCAGCTAAAGGCTGGCACACTGCGCTCTGTTCAATGCCCTCTGCCCATTCACCCACATCTCTGTGGCCTGTGGTGGTCGGTGGTGTGGAAACACTATAGGCCTGTCGCAATCATTGCATAATGGCCTAATCGCAGTTGTTTTTGCATGAATGTCATAATCGGTCATTTTCCAAACGCTTTCGCAAAAATACCAGAAATAGCAGATCTGCAAGCTTATACAGATCAGCTATTTCTCGTATTTAAAACCAAAATGAATAGTTATTAAACGTCAGTGATTCTGTTTTATATTAGGTTATCTGTCATATCTGCCCGGTGCAATGTTTGATTGCGAAGCCTAAAAACCCAACAGATGCTCAATGCTAAAAAATAAATATTATGTCAATTAATTAAATAATTATTGTCAAATGAAAAATGTAATCGCGACAGCCTAACACTGCATGTCTTTTCTATACTGATCTACAGTATGAGGTGACAGCCAGGGAAATGGTGGGCAGACGGTGGCACACATTATGCAGCTACAGGAGATGAAGGGGAAGGTTGGAAGGTTGACATAACTCCTAAAATGTCCCAATGAACTCAAAATGGCTTTCGCTATCACACACGATCACCGAACGGAAAGAAAGGACATTATAACAGCAGTCACAGAGAATTGATTAAATAACTAAACTAAATTAAATTATGATCCCAATAAATAGGACATTTATTGAGGTGAAAAGAAAAATAAATAAAGCAGGCCACACATGAGTTTTGGGTTTGGATCGACAACCAGAATCATGAGTTCCCTGTGAGATTGTGAATGATGTGATGATATACTGACACCTAGTGGACAAAGACAGTCTAGCCACGGCAGACCTGTCTCTGCAAAATGTTGCACAGAGGACGGTTGGTCTATACAGTCGAAGTATTAAAAAAATAAGAGAGTTTATAAATGTCACTAAAGATATATTTTTTTGTATTTTTGCTCTCCATGTCCTAATGCTTATGGTGGCTATTCCCTTCTATAACTTCTAAAACTAAAAGAACAAGTACTCTATGACCACGTTTGTATAAAATGGCCAAATAGTACATCATTATGGACAGAACGTTCTGCTGTAATCCCCTGAGTCGTGTTATATCGTTGCTGTCGGACGTAAGCGTGTCGTGTCCACATTTCAACCTATTATGTCAAGCAAAAGCAGTGAAAATAGTCGACCTACAAGCTCACAAGCCAAACGCGTCGCGATGCACTGAGAGCTTATGGTAGATCGGCGTATCTTCACTATTTCTGAACGCTTTCGTTCCATTCGCTAAAAGGAAAAAAAGGAGTGGTATGGACGAGACAAGGTCGCCGCCCGACAGCAACGCGTGTTCTAAGTGCACGGTGTTGAAGTGACGCAGCGTTCTGATAGGTAGCTCCTGTTGTTTGTAAACGAGGCATGACGGTACAGCTGGAGTAACGCTGTTAGAATCTATACCGACACCACCCCAGGTTCAAGCAAAACAATATAATAATAATTATCATATTATTTTTAACTGCGGGGACCCTCCAAAATAATCATAATCCTTGGGGACACCCCCCAAACCTGATAAGCACTTGGAATTGTGTAGGAGTTGAGGCGTTACATTTAGTTTTTTGTATACATTTAGGCTGTCGGCTCCACAGGTACAATTGTGAAAATAGCCAATCTACAAGCTGGACACAACACACGATTTTGCCTATAGTTCTTCTTATATGATTTGACAATTTGGCCAAAGTTTGATCCGTTTTTTTTATAGTTTGTTCATTACTTTTGACGCAATAATGGTATGTAATTTCTTGTCTTTGTTTTTATAAAAAAAAATGTACAGGTCTTAAAAGTCCTAAAATTGTCACTTTACGGTCATCTGTACTTTACTTCACTGTTCTACTCTATGTACCCATGGCTTCCTGGCAGTCACGGCCACGGTTAACCATGTGAGAGAGTTGCAGGTGCGATGTGCGGAGCGGCTGAGATGATTAGCACTAAGACAGACATTTAAATGAACATGGGGGAGGAGGAGGAGAGGGTATAGGAGGAGAGGGTATATAGCACGCGTGTCTCTGTGTGTCTGACTTCTGACTGATTATTAGAGGACGAATTGTGAGGTCCCATGAGAGTGCCTCAGAAACAGGAGTATCTGTGTTTGAGCATCGATAGCTCAGGCTCCGGTGGCTGTTGCACCCAACTGAGCTGGGGATCGACGACACAAAGGGACGAGCAAATATTCAACACGGACGTGAGGACGGGCGGCGGCCGGTGATGATCGGGACACACGGGTAGAAGGGAAGACAGAGGAGGAGGAGAAAGGACATAGTCAACATTACGACGAGAACAATTATAGAACAACTGGGAGAGAAAAGGTTAGGACAGCTTTGGTCGTCAACGGTCGTCATGAATGGCCATCAACACTGACGTGTTGATGTCCAGTTTTATAAGAAATATAATTATGGCCCTGAACCTTATGTTACGCAAAATGTATCCAAAAGTCAGAGATGTTTTTGTGCACCGCTGCCTTCTGGGACCTTACCATTAGCTTTAGAAACGGGTAGATGCATTGGTACTCCTGAGGAGGACTAGGAGTGTGTCTAGTGTGTGATTTGAAAGACATTGAAAATGAAATGTTTTTTTTTTTTTTTACTGCCCATTATATGAAGAATTAAGACACGTATTATTTTGTAAAATGACAACCATCTGTGTTAACCTTTTCTGGTTAGAGGACCACGAAAAACTGGAATTTTGCTTTAGGAAAGGTATTTTTGCTTTAGCAGATTTGTTTGTTTGTGTACACTTATGAAATATTGAAGCCATGATTTGTATGGTGTGTCCTATAAGTCCATGTGGGCTGGGCGCCTTGGGTGCATGACACAAAAATAAAGAATCTATCATAGGTATTGTTTGACACAATGGCACCTCTTGCTGGCAGCAAACGGTAATTACTAAACAGTGCTTCCCCAATGGGAGAACTCAGCATGACTTCAAAGTATATACCATTCACTGCCATTGAGGCATCTCATTGCAGCATTTTCTCTCAGGTTGTTACAAATCCTCACTCCTTATAAATAGGTATAGGGTTGGTTGACAGACGCTAAACCCCCCCCAACCATGGCGTTAAGAGGTGGTACACACAGCCTGTGAGCGAATGTTACCTGAGAGAGAAGAGAGAAGATGTGAATTGGCCTTCTATGGTAGCTCAGCGCTAAGACGCTTATTTGGACCAGAGCTGCTGTACGTCTATTCATGCCAGGGACAGGCAGAGGCTCCCCTGTTTTTGTATTTCAACCGCTGGTTTTAATTCACTCAATGTCTTGCGTAAGTTGCCTGGTAGGGCTTTCACTTCTAGTGATTTTTACTAGTTGACTAGTTGCCTAGTTTACTAGTGGACTAGTCTATACTATACCTATTATGCTCCCGCCTTGCATATGTCAGGGATAGCCTCGCATAGCCAGACTTCATCTGCCTTTCAAATTCATATTGCCACAGGCAGATTACCCCATTTTGGGGCGGGAACCCCTTTTGGGGTTAGCATTATGTTATGCTTTAGCTATTGAAAAATAGCAGATCTACAAGCTCATGAGCTTGTAGGTCTGCTATTTTTGAAAAATCGAAGAACCACTGACATAGAAACACAGCTTTTTTTTTGGAAAACTGTCAGGATGTAGAAGACATTTTTTAGAATCTGATCTCAGGTCAGAATGGCCCCACCTCAATTGTGGGAGGCGACTTCACGGCCGAAGTGGTGACGATCCAACCAGATTAGTCTGGAGCCAGTCTAAATAACCAACCAGGGCCCAGTATGCAAAAAAATGGGGCGGGACATTGCAGGAAAAAAAAACACTGAGAGGGACGAGACTGTTATCCACTTGCTTTGTCGCACTTTTTCTTTTAAATATTTAAATTAGGCCTGTCAAATTATAAAATAAAATGCTATATAAGCAGATTATTCACGGGTGAATAATTAATTAATCATGATTAATAATAAGGAATTGGTTAAATATATATATATATATATATATATATCACTCATTCTTGAGATGAGGGACAAAAGTGGAAAAAACATGTCCCACACATAAGAGCCTTATTTTATGTAAAAAAATTATTAATTCATAAAAATAAAAGCACTTGCAAAGTTAAGTGTAATACAGTTGTGTATTATTATGCCCTTAATTTCATTATAATTGTTTTCATATTCCATCTGAATTAGTTAAAAGCAGGCCCTGTACCCAAAAAGGCCTGTATTTAGCCTGTCCCCAGCAAGTGGCCACAATTTCAAACTGCCAAAAAAGTGTCTAATACTGTCACAATCACATAAATATACATACAAAATTAAAGTAGATTGTCAACAACATAGCAAATAATATACACAGTTAATTTTAATTTATATTCTCTATTAAATATCTCATATCAAATGTTCGTCCCACGTCTCCGTCAACTCCGTCAGGTTTTTTTAAAAGTCTTAAATTAATCAGAAAATATTGTCGACAGATTTAGCCTGAAGACTCCTTTTCCAAGTCTCATTTATATTTGTTGCAACAGTGGAGTACCTGGTCTGACAAGCATTCAATTGTTTGATATTTTAAACAAACAATGTTGATAACAATGTGGTCACAGCTTTTACATGTCAACTCCGTCTGCACATTTTTATGATCTTTGTTAAGAATTCCAAAATAATGTTTATTATTTTAGTTTAGGGGTTTGGTTTAGCTAACAAAATTAAGCAAAAACAAAATGGCTACATTGTACTAAAGAGGGTTAAGATGAAAACAAATGCCATTTTGTCAACTCCGTCAGACGTCAACTCCGTCAGATTTTGCGTCTGACGGAGTTGACGTGTATCTGACGGAGTTGACAAAAGTGTTCCTAAAACAATAAAATTATTGTTTTTGAATAATGGGCAGTATTCTAATTTGGCACACAGTTAGAGCATGCCTTAAGGAACATTTTTGGCTATGGGGCCATCACAGATTTGTCTCGTGGTGACCATGGCAGCCATATTACAAAAGAGCCGCCACCTGATGTTATTTTACAATAACTCAAGTTCTACACCACCTAGGATCTTGATTCTGGTGACTAAGACCTCATTTTCAAGGATGAGGGATACAGTGGTACAATTTAGACTTTCCCTGTGACCATGGCAGCCATTTTTCAAAATGGCCGCCACCTGCTGTTATTTTACAATAACTCAAGTTCTACACCACCTAGGATCTTGATTCTGGTGACTAATCATACATTTTCAAGGATGTGGGGTACATTGGTAATATTTAGATTTGTCCTGTGACCATAGCAGCCATTTTTTTTTCAAAATGGCCGCCACCTGCTGTTATTTTACAATAACTCAAGTTTTAGACCACCTAGGATCTTGATTTTGGCGACTAATCATACATTTTAAAAGATGAGAAATACAGTGGTACTATTTAGATTTGTCCTGTGACCATGGGAGCCATTGTTTTTCAAAATGACCACCAACCTGCTGTTATTTTACCAATAACTCAAGTTTTAGACCACCAAGGATCTTGATTCTGGCGACTAATCATTACATTTCAAAGGATGAACTTTCTCTGGGAGAGGTAAGGGCTTATTTCAGGTGCAGGTTGAGTTTCTACTGACAGGACATTAAAAGGAGGTGGGCTTTCTGGCCTTTGACTTGCCCCTTTCAGGTACAGATGCACAGTTTGACTTCACTGGCCACTGCAGGGAACTGTGGGGGAGAAACTTTGGTCTCTTGACTCCCCGATTAGGTTCAGGGTTTTTTTTGGTGGAGACTTGCCTTTCATGACATCTTTGCTACAGCAGTTGATCTCCTTACTGCCAGTGGTGGCACACTCTGGGTCTCTGGGGCATTGTATCTTGGTGGCCTCCTGCCAGTGTTTCTCCATCCTTCTCCTGAGCTCTGTGTTCTGGGGCTCTGTTATAGTCAACTTACATTGTCTTGGCTGGAGATTGCTTTCCTGCAGGGTCCAGCCCAGTCTTGTGCAGATGGCTGCTGGCCCACCTGGAGGCCCCAACCTCACTTGTTTCGGTTGGTGTGATTAGGTGGGGTGGTCTTCCCCAATCAGGATGAGGGGTTTGACCCTTTCAAACGGCAGTCTGGCCAAGTGTCTGTATTTAGTTGTGAGTTTAGATACAGGATACGATTGCTCACCCAGCCCCAGGTGACATGAGGTGAAGGCTCCTTTGATTTGGTAACATTGCTTTGGTTGACATGCTGGGGACACAGAGAAAGACACTGATGCCTTCAGTGTCTGCACATCCTGCCTGATGGTCCTGAAGCCAAATCTTCTGTCTTCAGTCTTTCGCTCACTGTTCACTGCTCACTGTTCACCTCACCGAATTTAGCCCAAGGAGTTTGACCCCTAGTTTGGCCATAGACCCCCTAGTTTGGCCATAGCCACTTGCCCAAATGTGCCGACATGTGCTGACCTCATCACATCTGTGATGATGGCTATGGCCGTTTTTAGCCAACGTAGTGTTTTTTGTGCAAAACTAATGCTTGGAATGGATCCAGAATCATGAAAAGCCCCTAGTTTGACATGCCACATGCTACTTGGCATAATGAAATTTAGAACATTTAGCCTTATATTGGTTGTTGATGGTACCCAACTTTGAGCAGCTGTCAAACATGCCCCTAGGGTGGTCAAATAGAAACCGATGTGGGATATGTTAGTAGACACCTTTACAAACATTGGTGAAGAAAATTCTTCGTAAGAAATGTATTCACAGATTTTATATTATTCTGATAATATTCCCGAGTAAATTGGTAAAATAATAGCAGGTCCACCATTTTTGAAAATGTCTACCATCCATGGTCACAGGATAAATCTAAATAGTACAACTGTATTCCTCACCCTTGAAAATGTATGATTAGTCACCAGAATCAAGATCCTAGGTGGTGTAGAACTTGAGTTATTGGGAAATAACAGAAAGTTGGCGGCCATTTTGAAAAATGTCTACCATGGTCACAGGACAAATCTAAATAGTACCAATGTATCCCACATCCTTGAAAATGTATGATTAGTCACCAGAATCAAGATCCTAGGTGGTGTAGAACTTGAGTTATTGGGAAATAACAGAAAGTTGGCGGCCATTTTGAAAAATGGCTGCCATGTTCACAGGGCAAATCTAAATAGTACCACTGTATTCCTCATCCTTGAAAATGTGGGATTAGTCACCAGAATCAAGATCCTAGGTGGTCTAGAACCTAAATCAGTTAAACTTGTCAACTCCGTCAGATGTTCGTCAACTCCGTCAGACGTTCGTCCCGTGATGTTTTTGTTAATTTCCAAAGAAATAGAAAATTTGCTGTCAAATCTTTTGTGCTTATGTATTGAAACACCAACTGAAATGATACGTAATGATGATTTTTCTTTTTTTTTACATGGTTTTCATGTTATAATATTGAAAATAAAGGTTGAAATGACGGTTTTGAGAAATTGGATATTTCATAATAGTGTGATATTGGAACAAAATAATATTAAAAGATTTGTATTACTTAACTTGATTACTGAAAGCCATTATAAGATAACTGAGGACTTTATATTATTGTTGAAATGATACAATTCAATTAAAAGGGATTTTAGTGTGTCTGACGGAGTTGACATGAATCAGGTATTAAGTGCATAAATGTCCCATTTTAGAAAGAAATGTTATGCGAAAAACCTGTTCCTTCTCAAGATTGGTAGTTGAGACCTGTGTCTACAAATACATCTATTTGATTTGAATGTATCTTAAAAAAAAAAAAAATCCAGTTTGAAAAAAGTTTTGTCCCTTATCTCAAGAATGGGTGATATATATATATATATTCCCCCGAATTGGGTATGGATTATAGCGATTGTGTAATTGATAGAAAATCTATATTTATGTGGACGATGGATGATTCCTGTCATCGTGACATTGTCCCTGCCTCAGGTCATGTGACCCCGTCCAAATCGGGTTCTCCAATAGCCTCCTCTGTTTTTTGTTTTTTGTTAACTGATAGAATCTCTCCGTGTCAGTGAAGTATAAAGTTGAGTGTGTGCGTGTGCGTGTGTGTGTGCGTGCGTGTGTGTGTGTGCGTGCGTGTGTACCTGTCTGCGGAGCGTGCGGTTGAGCGTGTGCGAGCGCCTGGGCGGCGGGAGGCGGGGTATGCTCTCCGGGTGGGCGTGGCCGTGGGGGCTGATTGGTCTGAAGAGCCCCGTGGGGGCGGAGAGCTGCTGCTGCTGGGAGGAACAGCACGCCTCCGGCTGGGAGCGCAGGGAGCTCCTGGAGCCTGCATGACCACGACCACGCACACACACGCACACACACACACACACACACACACACACACACGCACACACACACACACACACACACACACGCACACACACACACACAAAGGACCACAATATGAATCCCACCAACGTTCTCGGTTAGAACCACCCACCTTACCATTGGCTCCCGGGGCAGGCATAGTTTAACCCATTTAGGCCTGACGTCAGGGACGAATAGTTTTCATAATCCTCATGCCCGTGCCGCTTTTTGAAGATATCTACAGTATATACAAGCTCACAATGCATCGCATCGTGACTGTGATGTTGTGGACGCGTCAATGTGGACTGGCCTGCGAAATGGCTCGAAATTAAATGCATCTAAATAGCGACAAAACAAAACAAAAATCTAATTTAAAAAAATCTATTCTGAGAGGCCACGGTGCGTTGAACTGAATTTGAATTGATAGGGAGTCATTTCTTATCGACGTGCTGCAGTGAATGGAATGTCCTGGCCTGGTATAGACTACTGTATACAAACAGATTCCAAACATCGCAGCAAAACAAGTCTTTGCTTTGAATAGTGGGCTCTGATTGGTCACACACAACTCTGGGGGTGAGTGAAATGTATAATCGATAAAGAGTGCCTGCAGTCAGACCAATCTCCCTGCAGGGATTTTTTCCTTTTCTTCCTGTGGCAGATTTGTGTGGTTTCCAGGCAGTGTTGTTTTTGGCAGCAAATTTCTATTTTAGTTTCAGTCATAGTCTTTGGACTGAAACTTAATTTAGTTTAAGTCACATTTTAGTCACCTGGAATGTCTTAGTGTTTTAGGTTTTAGTCGACTAAATCTACAGTTGATTTAGTCGACTAAAATGTATTTTGGCGGGTCTTGATGCCGTCGTAATGAGTGTTTTTACACTTGCTGAAAATATTATATATATTATATTATATTAATAGCTATTTTCAGCATGCAACCAAGTGTAAAATGACTTATACTGGATC
Source organism: Protomyctophum bolini (assembly GCF_963924005.1). Classification (NCBI taxonomy): domain Eukaryota; kingdom Metazoa; phylum Chordata; class Actinopteri; order Myctophiformes; family Myctophidae; genus Protomyctophum; species Protomyctophum bolini. The sequence continues at coordinate 33,515,477 of NC_137879.1, forward strand.
TCTAGTCTAGTTTTTATTTGTCGACGAAATTGTCAGTATATTTAGTCTTATAGTATTAGTCATCGTAGCTTAGTTTTCATTTGTTTCTGTCAGTGAAAACAGGCAGTCGACGAACATTTTTCGTCTTAGTTTTATAGTCGACGAAAACAACACTGGTTTCCAGGCTATCTACCTGAATGGGTCCCTCGTGGGCCCTCCTCCTCCGTGTGCTGCAGGGCCCCTCCCCTCCCCTGGCCCGCCTGCTCCAGGAACATGTAGCTGTCGTTGGGCAGGGAGTGTGTGCGGCCCACCGTGGACTTCCTGATGCTCAGCAGGTGGTCCTCCAGGGGCTCCCCCGGGTCTAGCTGCTCTGTCTGGGGGGGGGGGGAAGGAGGACAGGAGGACAGTCAGCCTCTCTGGAGAATGGCTTGTAGAATGGCACGCACGTACGTACGCGTCTGCCTTAAACACCACAAACAGAGGCTTCTATAGTCATCAGCAAGCAGGTATAGTGACAGACAGGGTCTCCATATCAGGGGACGGACGAGGGGGGGGGGTAAGACAGCTATAGGGGACATTAAGACATTAACTGGCATCACGTCACAGAAAAAACCCAGACCTGGCCTATAAATTGAAATCAGCGCGGGTGTATAATATGAACCAGGGCGAAACCTTTTGGACATGGACTTTCCGCGTCCATGGCGGTATAGGCTAATAACCGCTATGCTAATAGATCTGTTCTGTTGACGACATGGCGCGACATGGCGCGACTTGGTCCGTCGCAAAAGAATCCTGAGGATCAAAGTTTAACTCTCGTAAGAGACGTGAAATCATTGGAACAGAAAAAAATTGACACTCAGGAGTTCGCTGCGCCCACCCGAACCTCCCACGTATGTATATATGTACGCACTACACAATAACCTGCCCAAGAAATGGCCACAATAATGAAAGAAAAAAACAAGCACTGGTCACGCTAGAAGACATAATGGACGGTACAAACCAAGAGAGAGAGAGGACAGGTGTAGGAAAGGACAGAGAGGAACGCTGGACACACACACACAAAGCACACGTTAAAAAGGAAAGAGAGTTGTGTAGTGTGAGTGTCATGTCTATAGCGTAGACCAGTGGTTTTCAATAAGTGCGACTAAATTTGACTGAGGGACTGCCTTTGGACTTTTTTGAATTTTCGTTTTCCCATGCAGGGAATCATAGCTTCAAATTGACATATTGGTTGTTCATGTTTGGTTGTATGTGAAGAGTCTGCCTGTGCTATAAAAGAAAAGAAAAAAAAAAAGGTTTTTCTCCTCTGGAATTTGCGCGATGGCAGTCTCTCAGTCAAATCTGGTCACAAGTGGTCCGGGCACTCCGGGGACAACCAGTGGTCCCCTTGATGGGGTTCCAGGTGGTCCCCAACAGCTAAATGATGGAGAGTTGGTAACCTAATGGACCCTTCCGTGTGGTTTCATTTCACGCTCTCAGGAGTTAAACATCTGCATTACTTTAATGTAGAAGAAGTCTACCGCACGATTAGAGAAATGTAGAAGAAGTTCCATTTTTGACTTTGCCTGTTTGTCTCGTATACCTACAGTACAGTACAGCGTGGGATTGTGGACAAAATCTTATCCAAAACACGACACCAAAATATTACTACGTTTTGAGTCCGAGAGGCTAACTGTAATAATGCATGGGGGCCTTGATATGAAAAGGGTTGAAAAGCACTGGCGTAGACTTTAGCGAATAAGGCATAGAAGTTAAGGAGGAGAAGGAAAGACTAGAGAGACAGAGAGAGAGAGGGAGATTCTTCAAGGGCTTTCAACTCCACATGGGTTCCTCTCCTCTGTCAAATGCAATCGTTCCGTTTTAGATCCACTAAATTAATGTCGATTTAATTTGTGTACAATTGTACGAGCTGGTTGATCCGGTATAGAGCAAGGCACAGGCTTTGGTTTGGACTGATAATACATGGATATGGTCCCGCTGATCAATGCCCCCTCACGCTGGCACAGTAGGAAGTGTTCTGTTAACCCATTTTGGCCTGACGTCGAAATTAAAAAATGTGTCTTTTCTGAAAAACCTTATGTTTCTGTATGAGTGATGCTCAATATTTGAGAAGAACCCCAACAATTATATGATAATAATGCCTCCGCCCCCCCCCCCCCCCCCCCCCCCCCCCCCCCCCCCCATCTGAAAATATTTTGTTCCATGGACCTCCCCAGAAGCAAAGATTTGAGTTATTAATGTTCACTCTGTAATAATTATATATATTCAAAGATTTGAGGCACATTTTCACTATAGTTTTCAAAAGATAGCAGCCCTACAATTTCTGCTATTTTTCAATAGTTCAAATGTTAATAAAGTATAACATAATGCTTTTAAAAACACCAAAAAGGGAGTTCCCGCCCCCAAAATGGATTAAATTACTTGTCGGGGGGGGTTTGTCTGTGGATCACAGAGTGAAGGGACCAGGAGGTTGCTCCGAACACTAACGAGCCCAAATGTATACGTTAATCATCAACCCCGCTTCGACTCGTTCCCCAAAGTGACTTTTTGATCACGGAGAAGAACAAAAAAGCTGTCCGAGGCATAATACTGGCCGTCCTCTTTTCCAATGACCCAAACCAAGCCATTAACGGAGAGAGACTCACCCTTTGCTCTTTTTACCAGAGTGTTACTCAATTAGAAAACTCACACCACCTGGTCTGAATATTATAATGGGTCATGAAATAGCCCGCGTCCAGCTGGTGCCAGCTGGGTACGGTTCCTGCCCATGCCCACCACCTTGGCGGTGTACGAGTCGCTTGAACACGTGTTGGTGTGTACAGTGCATACTGGATCTGGTGTTTCTGCTAAATGTTGTTCACATAATATATATTTTCACCGTATATAAACAACTATATGATGCTCGGGTTCATGTGGTTATATAAGCCATTAAGACCCGAGTTAAAAGAATATATATTCAAACATTTGGGCCACATTTTTACGATTTTTTTTCAAAAATAGCAGACCTACAAGCTCGTAGAGCGCCACTCGGTGGCGCGCTATATGAGCTTGTAGATCTGCTATTTTTCAATAGCAGATCAACATGATGTTTAAAACACCAAAAGGGGTCCCTGCCCCAAAATGGTGCTGAGAGCCAGCCAGCTTGTTGTGACCTGAGCGCACTGCACTGAGCATAGCAACGCAGAGGAGCGGTATAAGTGGATTTGAAAGTCACCCCCCGGGGAACAGGAAACACCATATAAGATCAAACTGCCGAGGAGAGGAGGAGGACGAGGAGGAGGGAAGGACAGATGGACAGAGGTTTAAGAAAGAAAGAAGAGCCGGTCAGTACGTTGCATTCCAGTCTGGTTAGAAAGAGAGGGTTAAAGTCGCCAGGAGCCGGGTCGTCGGCCGGAGCTAGCGACCAGGATTTCTCAGAGGCCGGAGAGAGCGGAGAGAGAACCTCCACCTCCGCTAGAGGGATCTATAATAGGCAAGGAAGAGACGAGCCGCGGTTAGCAGAGAGAACACACACACAGTACGCGTGTGTGCGCACGCACACAAAGTTGACAGTGACAAAGTAACTAAATATACAAAAACACAACACATAACATTTAAAAGGAACCACTTTTCTCTCAGCGTTATTCTCTTGGACCGTGGTGTGTTGTCATTATAGCACACACACAACAGGGTATGTCATTATTGGGCCCGTCGCGCGGTACACTAGCGGCTCACGGAGATCACGATGACGTCAAGTGTTTGTGTTTCATGGGAGATTTATTTCCACAGCAGCGCCCTGTGGGAACGGCCCCTTTACATCTTGTTGTCATTGTGTCTGACGTCTTCATCTGGCTTTACCTCATGCCATGCTTATAAGCTTCGGGGCAGAGGCAACACAATATACCACTAGTCAATGCTTATAGGTAACGGTTACTCACACAAGTATGGCAACATGAAAATCGTCCGAAATAACAATTTCATTACAAGAATGATTTCTACAAGAGAGTAATCGCCGTCTGTGAGTGTTAATTAGGTGGTTTGCTAATCCACTATACTGTTAACAAACTTGACCTTTACGAACGAAACAGGCTGGAAGGGCGCACACAGTGCACGGCATGAACATGAAAAGAGAGGCGACACAGCTCGTAGCCACGACGCAAAATAATATTTTAATATCGCGAATTAACATTGGTTTCCTATTTTTTTTTAAGCGTCATGGCTACGAGCTATGCGACCTGTCCGTCCTTTCATTTTTTTTACAAACTTGACTTTAGACATTGTGAATGTGAAATGTTTGTTTGTTTTGTGTTCTGTTTTTCTTTTCTTTTCTGTTATAATTACCTTGTATTGACTGCATGCTTGTGGACCCTCTCGGAAACGAGATATTGTATCTCAAGGGGTATCTCAAATTCCATTTATTTATTTATTTTGTAGGCCTCAAGATAAGGTAGATTATAGTCAGTCACCAATGTACACAGTTTTTAAATGTACAAATATTTATTTCCAATTCTTTTAAATAATAGGTGGTTAAACAACTAGTTGACTAGTCGACTAGTAAACTACCGGTAGTCAACTAGCGCAAAATCGCAGGTCTCATTGACAATGAACTATAGGCGCGTTATATCGCATCCCGTTTGAAAGGCCCTAAAGTGTGTAGGCAAACTTCAGAGCCATAGGTATACTGGATTAATTACACTGTACGACAGCGCATCCAATTTAGCCGAATAAAGGTTTAGCATGACAAACAAAATCTTGAACAAACGATATATGACATACTGTCGTCGAGAGACAAGCACACTGCTCAAATTATGGAATGTGGAAGCGCCTTCTATGAGAGACAAAACAGCAATTCCTCAAAAATGTTGCCATTAGAAATGTTTGCCACGCACGCACGCACGCACGCACGGACTAAATACATTCTATAGAATCTATCAGTTTCGCACTGACTCAGCTAAAGCTAAAACAGCCACTGGTTAACTAATTCGCCCACAGAGCGCTCGAGCTCCAGAACTTGGAAGAACGTACATTGTGGAGTTTGGCTTCAGTTCACGGAGCGTTTAAGGAGCCTCAAGCGCTTCTGGCTCCTGTGAAAGGAGCTGCTGTTTGGTTGGCCCCTCGCCCCAAACCAGCGGAATTAATAGGGGAAATGCTTCCTGACAGGCAAGCGGCAGGGGCTGCCATGTCGAGAGGGGGCAGGGGGCCTACATTTGGCAGGGGGCGGAGAGTGGTCGCTGGAAGAGATTTCTGCTAACTTCTCAGAATGAGACCCCAGAGCGAGACGCAGCTGCGGTAATAACAACGTCTCGGGCCTATTTAAAAGAGATTTTTTTTTTTTGTTGCAATGCTTAATGTTAATTGGCCCTCGCGACTTCCTTCCAAACGAGGACAAGAGGCACCCACAGTTGCATAATTCAGGGTTTCAATGATCCATAGCTTATATTGATTGAGACGCATGTGTGTGTGTGTGTGTGTGTGTGTGTGTGTGTGTGTGGGTGTGTGTGTGTGTGTGTGTGTGTGTGTGTGTGTGTGTGTGTGTGTGTGAGAGTGATAAATTGTTGCCTATACGGGTGGTGGTTTTGTTTCTCAAAATTGTGTGTTGTTTGTGGAAAGCAAGCACGCGCACGCACACACACACACACACACACACACGCACACACACACACACACACACACACACACACACGCACGCGCGCACACACACACACACACACGCGCACGCACACACACGCACGCACACACGACACTCATAAAACAGTCTGGAGCATGCAGAGCCAACTGTAAACCATGTCATTGAGGTTGCTGAACTAGACCAAAAAGCTGTCAAGCATGACCCAATATAAGTGAGTGAAGATGTGAGCGCAGGAATGAGCTCATGGTTTCAGGGACGAGGATCAGGACTGAACGCGGCTGGCGAGCTGGAAGCACCGGGCTGGATTAGTGGAGTGGAGGGGAGACAAAGTATACAAGACAGTGCAGCAGAATGTAAAAAGAGTTCTTGTACACACCAGTAGGTTCGCCGAGCCGTGTACGAAACGTGCTTTGTATATATTATGGGACTTGACTTGAGCGTTTTCAATCTGGTGGAGAGATGGCCTATAATTGCTGCGAAAAGGTCTCCAACATACGGTACTATAGGCCTAGAGATTGTTAACCTATTTTGAGCTGAGATCAGATTCTAAAAGTGTCTTCTATACACGCCGACAGTTTTCTGAAAAAGCCATGTTTCTATGTCAGTGGTTCTTCGATTTTTTTTAAATAGCAGACCTACAAGCTCGTAGCTACTTCTTCATTCTTTCACCTGGAGACTCCATTCACAAATTTAAAAAAAAAACATCACCTTAATGTGGACACAGAGGCCTGAACTTTTTACTTTGAAATGTTTTGTCGTTTTTTTTTATATTTAACTTTTAAGTGATACAACTTTGGACCCTCCCTATTCCTTCATACTTTCACCAAAACTTAAACTACACGTGCACGGAAGAAAAGTGTCTAGATCCGTTGATTCAAACTGTTAGAAGAAAACTGCTATAGTGCCAAGATAGTGCTTAACCCATTCTGGGGGCGGGAACCCCTTTCGGTGTTAGCATTATGTTATGCTTTAGCTTTTGAAAAATAGCATATCTACAAGCTCAAAGCGCGGCACCGAGTGCCGCGCTACGAGCTTGTAGGTCTGCTATTTTTGAAAAATCGAAGAACGACTGACATAGAAACATAGCTTTTTTCAGAGAACTGTCAGGATGTGTGTAGAAGACATTTTTTATAGAATCTGATCTCAGGTCAGAATTGGTCAATGGTTGTGTGACTATGTGACCGACCTTCTTATCTGCAGTGCGGTGGTGCTGCTCGTTGCTGGGCCTGTTGGGCGGCAGCGCGTAGTAGTGGCAGATCGACGCCGACAGGTTGTCCATCAGGCTCATCTCCCCCCCCTCCCCCATGGAGCCCTGGGAGATCCAAGAGTGTCTGGCCACCAGGGAGACCGAGTCAAACAGCTCCCTCTGCTGGAGAGAGAGAGAGGGGGAGACCGAGTCAAACAGCTCCCTCTGCTGTGGAGAGAGAGAGAGAGAGGGAGAGGGAGAGGGAGAGAGAGAGAGAGAGAGAGAGAGAGAGAGAGAGAGAGAGATGGTGAGAGAGAGGACACACACACATACACACAGAACGAGAGAGAAACCAGACAGACAGACAAGACAGACAGACAGACAGACAGACAGACAGACAGACAGACAGACAGACAGACAGACAGACAGACAGACAGACAGACAGACAGACAGACAGACAGACAGACAGACAGACAAGACAGACAGACAGACAGACAGACAGACAGACAGACAGTGCAGATGGCGAGGACACAAGGATAGATATAGAAGAACAGGAGAAACAGATCGAAAAGAAAAAAAGAAACAGAGAAAAAATATAGAGAGAGACGGACAAAGAAAGACGTCGAGGGGGGGGGGGGGGGGGGACAGTATAGTTCAGGACAGTCAAAGTAATTCTTGGATGGATATGAACATTTAAATGCATTTCATTTAAATATAGCTCTTTGTTGTTGAGGACTGACAGTGCATGCACCTTAACGCTTTATAAAGTGATGGCAAAACACAAACTGGTGAAAAAGCACAAATACAATTTCATGTATTTAGTCATTTTCAGGTACAAATAGAACTTCCCTGCCCCTCCCTACAAAATGGCCACTGCTGTCATAATACAGGCTGTATCCAGGCCCTCTGTTTGGGGATGCATACCTAGTTCAGACTAGTCATCGAAGTTTACATGCATTACCGCTTCAGTCCATTGGGGGCAGTAGAATACCACATCACTCCTGAACCAGTGTTGCTCAAAAAAGTATACTCAATTGTTTTATTAAGTAAAAGTATCAATATTTCAATGTAGAACTGCATCATTACAAGTAAAAGTCCGGGAATAAAACATTTACTTGAGTAAAGGTACAAAAGTATTGCATCAAAATGTACTTAAAGTGCCAAAAGTGATGTCCCATTTCAAGTTTTCACAAAAAAATCCTTAGTAAATAGCAGATCTACAAGCTCACAATGTGTCGCGTCGCGAGCTTGTAGACCGGCTATACTTCCAAATGGCTGAAATGTGTAAGAAGTGGTTGTGTGTTGCAGTGACTAAAGTTTTCAAATAAATGCAGTGGAGGATTGCCTCCGAGATTACGTAGTGGAGTAGCAGTAAAGGTATTGGATATTGGAGATGCTCAAGTAAAGCGCAATTAAATACCTCAAAATTGTACTTAAGTACATCGTGCAGTACTTAAGTAAACGCACTTATAGTTACTTTTTGCACCACTGGAGGGATTTAACCCATTCTGAACGGGAACCCATTTTGGTGTCAGCATCATGTTATGCTTTAGCTATTGAAAAATAGCAGATCTACAAGCTCATAGCGCGCCACCGAGTGGCGTGCTACGAGCTTGTAGGTCTGCTATTTTTGAAAAATCGAAGAACGACTGACATTCTTAGAATCTGATCTCAGGTCAGAATGGGTTTAATCAGACCAGTGTGTGTCCAGTGGAAACCTCGTATGAATCTGATCTCAGGTCAGAATGGGATAAACATCTCTGCGAAAGGACCACAGCGCTCGCCAAGGCCTCTGTTTCCTACATATATCCCTGCCGTCTGGAAATAGCCTGAACAACAGGGCCCTGCGGACCAGGCTTTCCCAGGGCACTGTGACCTATCCATGACTGGCATGTCCTCTGCTGGGAGAGAGCTCTCTCTCTCTCTTCTCTCTCTCTGTCTCTCTCTAAGTCTCTCTCTCTGTCTCTCTCTCTCTCTCTCTCTCTCTCTCTCTCTCTCTCTCTCTCTCTCTCAGGCAGGCAGAGATAACACCCACGCACAGACAGATACAAATACACACATGCAGCCGCACACACAGACGGATACAGGGGTGGGGGGAAAAAAAATGCATATACCACACACCGCACACGCACGCACGCACGCACACGGCACACACACACACACACGCAAATTATCCTGACGGGATACCGTTATCGGTGCTATGACGTCAAATTGAAGACCACCCTTATTGTATAGGCGCTATACACCAACATAGCAAACTTCATCATAGGTTGAAAATGAAAGCGTTGGCGTGTTCCTTTACGGTTATAACTCTCAGCCCCCCCCCCCCGAACCTCAAATGACGTCACATTGTAGGCTCTACAGAGCCGAACCGACTTTTATTCGGCTCTAAAATAGGAGTACGAATCGCGTCCTAAGTCCCAGTCCCACTGCACGGGAGGACACTGTAGTGGTTTGGACTGGAACAGTCGTTCTCAATCTTTGTCAAAATTGACACTTATTAGCCCCCATTCGAAAATATTTGCCAGGGACCGTCCACCATATAAGAGAAGCTTTTTTATGGCTCCGGCAGTGCTTCTCAAGCATTATATTTTCACGGACCCCGCAGTTTGACCTAGATACATTCGTCTACGGACCCCCCATTGAATGACATTTATAATCTCCGGGACTGCCAAATTTATATTGTAAAATCAAACGCACGCACGGACGCACGCATCTCCTCACCTCCAGCGGGGTCTCCAGGCACGAGGGAGTGTCTGGGGGGTCCGTGCTGATGTGCACCGAGTCCCGGGTGATATCCGCGCGGGGCGAGTCGTCCATCGCCGCACTCCCTCCTCCCCCTCCTCCCCCTCCTCTCTCCAGCTCCCAGTGTTCGTCGTTCCCTCCTCCCCCTCCCCCTCCCCACCTCCAGGCCCCGGAGGAGGAGCCGGTCCGCTCCAGGCCCACAGCCGCCATGGGGTTCATCAGCTGGGGAGACCTGCGAGTAGTGGGAGACACACCCCCCCCCATGTCCCCAATGTTAGCATCGTCACAACCCACGCAAAACAACTCATTTTTTCAACCACTAGCGCTATACTATACAAAGTATATACCTGGGCCCACTGGCGCTCTCCCCCGCCTGCAGCTCCAGCTCCGCCTCCCGCTCCGCCTCCTCCTTGGCCTCCTTGTTGCTCTCGTCCAGGTGCTTCATGAGCACGGCGATCACCACGTTGACCAGCACGAACTGGGCGGTGAGCACGAAGGACACGAAGTAGAGCGGCGACACCACCGTGTTGTAGCACGTCTTCTCCACTTCCTGCTCGCAGTCCCTCAGAGTGTCCTGAAAACGTGCACGGGGCAGAAGCTGGTCAGTCGACCCCCATCACGGATTTGTTTTCACCGACTGACTGACTTATAATAATGTACATGGTCCTCGCGTCAGGGCCCAGGGTCACGTTCCGTCACCTTCTTAAAACTAAAGTTTCTTAGACCCTGATGAAGGCCCGGGTTAGGTCGAAACATGTCGGCAGTTGCCTTTTTAATTGAATAAAAGCTATACTCCTCATTTTAACCAGGTATCGTTTATTTTTTCTAGTCTAGTTATTTTTAGATTTGTTTTGGCCTAAGTCAGCTCCTCATCACACTGCATATAGCCACCTCTGGGGAAAATTGCCTAATCTCCTTCGTCACTCCTATAGGATATCGTCCGCAGTTTGCGGAAGAGCGCCCTCTATCGCGGACCACTGCAAAAACACCACACGACGATGTCGTGAGAGACTCGCCGATGGCGGTGTGTGAGCCTCGGATTGAAACGACATAGTATTGTCCTCGTCCGTGGCAGTCAATGAGTTTACCCCTCTATACACTAGCCTGGTCTAGCCAGCCTGCTTTCTGGTCTAGAGGGGCGGGCGCTGGAGATGATTGGTTCAACCGATCTGAGCGACGCCCCTCTGGACTGTAGTTCACTCCCACTCCTACTATTAAAGGAGGAGAGGAAGCGAAGACCGTACGGTGGACTCCATGTTGCTCCCTGGAAGGAAAGAAACATGCGCAGTTGAGACCAAGGAAGCTGAACGCGGAAGTGTTGGCTATGCATATAGCCCATTGCGCATGTTTCTTTCCTTCCAGGAAAGGCAACATGGAGTCCACCGTATACGGTCTTCGCTTCTCGTCCTCTTTTAATAGTCAGTACAGTACATTTCCGTCCTTTCACTGTCCCTGTATTTTATCTGTATTCTAATGTTTAAGATCTGCATGTTCAATGATTGTTTTTTTCTTTAAACAAACCAAAACAACTATGAATGAAATAAACATGCCTGGAGAAGCCACTTGCAAGCCCCTGGAGGGTTTTTTAGGCTTTCTCCTTGTGTATCATTTCCAAAATATTTTGTATGTGAAAATAAACAAACAAACAAACAAATAGTCCTTGTCCTATAGACCAGGAAATGTCTCTTGTTTCCCCCAGCAGGCCGAACGAAAATAAAAGCCCCTGGGTGTACCGAGGGCTATACCCCCCGGCTACACATACTTACAACACACAGTGAAACATATAAGCCAGTCTACAAGAGAGCTACAATGCGTCGCAATCCTAGGGGTTCAGAACGGTGTCACTTCACCTTCATGATGCCATTCCAGTTGTCTCCAGTGGAAACTCGGAACAGCAGCAGGAATGCCATGCCAAAGTTCTTGAACGTAGCATAGCGGCCCAAACCCTCGCACGGATGGAGCTCATCGCAAACTGACAAGGAGGGGGAGAGAGAGAGAGAGAGAGAGAGAGATTTACTAGTCGTGACCTATACAAATGGGCCCGCCACGACCCAGAAATGGGTTTACGACCCACTTGTATGGGAAACAGTCAGATATGTATTGAGAGAGGGAAGGAGAGAGACAGAGAGAGAGAGAGAGAGAGAGAGAGAGAGAGAGAGAGAGAGATAATGGGTGGAGTTGAAATATAAGAGCATAACAGAGCAATGAGATGATGATGATGATGATGATGATCATTGCAATGACATCTATCTGAAAGCTAAAGGCTACAGCTGAAGGGTTCGATACATCACTCCCACGGAGAAATCAGTAAAGCAATTAGGCACCAACATTACATTAAAACATCAGGAAGAGGAATGACGCGTGGACTTGCTCTTGTGCGTGCGTGTGTGTGCAGCATGTGTGTGTCCGACCGTGCACGCGTGCAGCGCGCGTGGTTTTCTCTCCGTGTCTTACTCAAGTCACCGAACAGCTCCACTCCCAGCGCTGCGAAGATGAAAAACAGAAGCATAAAGAGAAGGCCCAGATTCCCCACCTGCGGAGAGAGAGAGAGACGACAAGGAAGACAGGCACGATTAATGCCTGACTCACACAAGAGAACACAACAGTCACTCGCAGAACAGAAAAACAAACCTGGAGGGAGGTCTATTGTGCAATGCGTAAATCAGGCTTTTTGAAGGAACACAGTTATATCTACAGTACCTACTGTACATAAATAATGATCTGGTGCCATACCCACATAACAAAATATGAGTAAATTCACTTTCCACAGCACTGCCACTGCCAGGTGTGGAATGCCCTGTCCCCTTCCCTCAAAACAAACAAATCACTGGCTTCCTTTAAAACCGGTCTGACATATCACCATATCAATGTTCAGCCGGGTCAAAGGGAGAGAAGATGACTGCCCAACCTCCCTAGTATAGCCCCCCCCCCCCCCCCCCCCTCTGAGTGATTTATTTGGATTTGGATTTTCTTTGTACTTCCACCTGTACATAGTTGAGATATCTCGATTGTCGTCAGCATTGTGTTGTGAATGAACGCATGGGACCCGAATGGAAACAAGACCGCAAGGTCTCTTTTCGGTGCTATCCTTTTGGATCAATGTGCTTTGACTGTACCGTGTACCGTTTTGCATTTGTTGTCGTCTAATACAAATAATCAATCAATCAATACACCGTATAGGTCCAAATCAACTCAAAAAGTGACAGCTTATGCTAACCCAGTCCCCGGCGAGGAAATAATAAATCAGCGCGCCGTGACACTGATTAAAACAAAGAAAAGGAAATCAAAGCTATACAGTACCCCGGAGGGAAGTACAAAGTGACACGAAACACAGTTCCAAGAGGCGTTCAAAGTGAAATCAAACACAGTGTTGTAATGCGAAGGGAAGATGAGGGAGGACAGAGGGGTTTCTGATGAGTTATACACTCAATAGTGTGCACGGCTACTGAGCGGAGAAAGGAGATTATGGTGGTAGAGCAACAGGTATGAACAGCCTTAACATTTCTGCAACCCGTAATAAGCACCTCTAATTGTCGCACGACTTCAGAAATGTCCATACCCCATTACCGGACTTATTAATTACGAGCACTTCTTCTGAGCTTCAGGGGGGGATTATATCAGCCTTCTCGGGTATATAGCGCTATCAGAGCCGCGAGATGAGATGGTATCATCGTATTCCACCGTGGAGCAATGTTAATAATACCGTGTATACGTGTCATTTTTACTGAATGTTGTGAAGGCCTCATTACCACCCTCCGTCAAACATTGCACATTGAGGGGTCTTCGGAACAACCGCTTTTCGTTGCTTGTAGGCAAAAACAAATCTCGTATCGCCTATTTCAACTTTTGACGTTTACGTTTTTTAAAATGTTTTTCATGATTAATGTCCTATACTCCATCATACAAGATGTCACACAAAACTATAGTGGGAAAAAAAAAAACGCTGATCTGCAGGCTCACTGTGTGTCGCATCGCGGCACGTCGTGAGCTTGTAGATCTGCTATTTTCACTATTTCAAAGGTTTTATTTTTGTATAGTAATGAAAGGGAACTGTTTGGGACATGTGTGGTTTCCACCTGACATTGACGTGGGGGGGGAGGGTTATTGAAGGGACACTCAACATACACAAAAGAAAAAGACAATTATTATGGGATCCTGCATGGGATGGGACCCCGTAGCTCCAAAGGGACATAATTATGATGAAAGGGTTCCATAGACATATACTGTATATACAGTATATCCCATCAAGACCTACAGTATAGAACGCATCTGGGTCACCTCATAGCTTTAAACCACTTTAGCCATTAATTTTTGGTGCCCCAAGTGCTGCGCTATACGAGCTTGTATAGATCTGCTATTTTGTTTTAAATCTTTTGAATATAATGATATTCTTTCACAGCGAACGTTTTTTTAATTCATATATTTGCTTATATGTTGTGCCTGGCACAACATATTTTCAGATGGTTGTCAGAGAACCACTGACATGATATAGCAACGTAGGTTTTTTTTTTCCCAGAAAATTTAGAAGACATCTGTAGAATCTGGTCCTCAGGTCTGAATGGGATATACTGTATATATATATACAGTACTGTGGGCGGTGGGACAAGGGAAATAATAATAATAATGAAGGCTTTTGCAGTGAGATGTGTCGTGATGTTGAAGGGCCTTGTGTTGTTTACCTGAGGCAGTGCCTGCATAACGGTGTCCAGCAGAGCTCGCATCCCCACTGCCATCTTCAGCAGCTTCAGAACTGCAGGAGCACGCACACGCACACGCACACACACACACACACACACACACACACACACGCACACACACAATGAAAATCATAATATTAAAGGTACTAGTTTCTCTCTCTAGGTATAGACTGCTGCTGCTGTGCAAGCCTATATTAAAAATCACACCCGTGTGAACTGAGTGGTGCAACTCCCTCCCCCCTGATAATATGATATTAACTCAATCTCTGCTAAAAACGACATTGGACAAGCTATTTTTTATAGTCACAGATCGCCTATAGGACGACATAGAACGACCCCTTAGTTTATAATGCTCTTGGCACCTCCGTTGCCCGGCAACGCTTTGCTGCCGCGCCGTTGGTGATGTCATTGTTTTCCTTCGTCCAGACTATCTATATAAGCCACGACCTTTAGTCGGGGGCACCCGCTGACCAGCCGGCTGTGTTCAGGGTTAGGGTTGTGGGAGAGTGTGTCGAGTCAGAGTGTGTCGAGTCAGAGTTGAGACCAGAATTGAGAGTTGAGACCGAGGGGAGGCGAGACCGAGACCAGATTATCATTCATTTGTTGTACAGAAAGCAGCAGGCGCGCCAGTGCTCCGTTACTTAACAAGTTACAAGAACAAGACTGGTCTATAAGCGCCATATACAGGTAATGTTGCACAAAAGTAGTGAAAATTATATTTTAAAATGTGTTAAAAATAAATAAAAATAGACAGCGATGACATTATATTCACAGACGAGGAATTATTTCAAGACGTGCTTATACGCGGATGATTGAGGTCACACACTGCCACACTGCAGTGCTGATTAGGGTCCGGGATCCCGTTAGGAGGGTATAGGCGTGCCTGTAATTGACTCCGGTTGAGTGACAGGAGCCAGGTGATAGGCTACTGTACATGCACAGTGTATACCGGACGTAATAATGAAATCCAATCCTCAGCTTTTAAATGTCAGCGATTGAAAGTATAGCTGGACTCTGTATTTAATTGCTTGTGATGAAGCCATCTTGGTATGTCAGCTATAGCTTACATCATTTGTCTTGTCAGTCTTTCCAGTCATACGTGACTACATTTGACTGAGGGAATGCCATTGGATTTTTTTGAATTTTTGTTTTTTCATGTCATATGAAAGCAGGGAATCATATCTTCAAATTGACATATTGGTTGTTCAGTTTGACCGACCAGTTTTGGAGATATGGCTTATAGAGTAATGTCTTGCAGAGAAACAGCGAGTTGCGAAAACAGGCTTGAAAGGTTCACTTCTGTGGACTCTAACATTACACCTATAGCTACATTTTTAAGCATTTATTTCATATATTTACATGTCGATTTCAGCTCTGACACTTATTTCAGACATGCTCTAGTATGTGATGAGTCTGCCTGTGCTATTAACTCATTTTGAAGAAAAAAAAAGAAAACAAAGTTTTTCTCCTCTGGTGAAAAGCTGTAATTTGAGCGATGGCAGTCTCTCAGTCAAATCTGGTCACAATTACCATTGCAGCAAATGAGGCTACAATGAAAAGACCGGTAAAAGGCTATATATAGCCAAGATGTCCTGGACTGGGTGTATCGATGCATGCACGTGAACAGTTCTGACTCCTGTCCTGTTTTGAATTCATGCTGAAATGTCTTACTGTTCAAACAGCCCTTGCGTAACAACAACAACTATACGAACGTCCCTGTTCTGCAGGGGGCGAACATTCGGTGAAAATAGCAAATCTACAAGCTCACCCAACGCGTCATATAACGCAAAGTAGAGGGCTTACAGTGAGTGGTCAAAGATCACAACATGTGCGGTATATATTTGGTTAATGTTGTTTTGAACCTACCCGCACATCTACAAATCATTAATACAAAATCTGGTCTTTAGAGACTAGCACTCCTTGAAAAATAAATGTGGTTCTTACAACATTTGGCTTAGAAAACTGCATGAAATCCATAGCTAGCATAGATTTATTTTAAAGATGGATTGCCGTGATTTCTTCCCACCCTAGAACATGATCACCAGGTATTATTATTATATAAGGAGGAAGATTTCGTTTTGTTAAAATGTCAAATGTATGTGGACACGCCCACCAGTTCATTAAGTATGCCTGGTTTGGTCGGTGGGTGGTGATGTGTGGTGATCCACCTGAACTGAAGCCGCATACCCACAGCTGTTGTTGTATGATAAAGGGGGAGGGGTTAGGGGAGAGGATGATATTGTGATGTCACTATATCACTGTTTTTTTTCTTTTTCATTGGCACGTTTGACTGTTAAGGTTTCAGCCTCCAGGAAGAAACCCTAAATACAAAGGGAAGATCATTGCACATAACCACACCAAGGGGTCAAATGAAGTACTGTCACCTCATAAACACATGAAGAACTGTGGGCCATAACATTTCAGTAAGTCCAGTTATAATTGGAATATTTCCTAAATAAAACGGCATAATGGAAAATAAGTATTGCTTTCCATTCAATTATTCAACAGCCTTGAGGACGTCTCTCTATTTCCTTATCTTAAAATACCCTTTCAGAAGTGCTTTTAACCCATTCTGAACGGGAACCCATATTGGTGTTGGCATTACGTTATGCTTTAGCTATTGAAAAATAGCAGATCTACAAGCTCATAGCGCGCCACCGAGTGGCGCGCTACGAGCTTGTAGGTCTGCTATTTTTTTTAAATCGAAGAACGACTGACATTTTTTTAGAATCTGATCTCAGGTCAGAATGGGTTAATCAGACCAGTGTGTGTCCAGTGGAAACCTCGTATGAATCTGATCTCAGGTCAGAATGGGTTAATGTGTCTGTGCACTTACACGACAAGCTCCTTCGAGTCTTCAGGGACGGCTGATGTCATCGATTGTGCTTGTTATGTAGCGTTTGTTTGAACAGTAACGTGTTTTATCTTGTCTCTGTGTCTATAGGACCTACATTACTTACATCTCACGGGGCTATCCTTTGAATAAATTCATTTATATTCTCTCTCTCTCTCTCTCTCTCTCTGTGGCTGGGTTTCATCGGTGGGGCTTTCATCCATCTTGCGTCACGTTCTCGTCTCCTTCTATTTCGCTCCTTTTTCGCGCTCAGGCATCAATTACTCTCCTTCCCACTTCTTCTGTTCTCTTTACGATCTATTTCCAGGTTAGACGTCATCCATCAAAACCTGCTCTCTCTCTCTCTCTCCTCTCTTCTCTCTCCTTTTTGCTCCGAACTAACTTCATCCCCCCGTCCCCGTCCCCCGTCCCTGCAGACTGTGCAAGGCTTTTGGCACGTTGATCACCACAAACATCATCACAAGTTGACACGGGGAAATGTTTGGGGCACACACTTGGCAAAGGCTTGTTGCTTATACGTGCGGGGGATAATTAATCACACCACCTGCCAATTGTGTGTCCCAAACATTTGTGTTTCCCGTGTCAATAATGGTGATTGGTTTGTGCTTCCCAAAGGAAGTCGTGTTAAATTCAGTCCATCGGAGAGAAAGCTGTCCGGGTGCAGCTCGTGAAAAAGTGGAGATATTTGACTAAATACACTTTTGTGCCAGAACTTTCACGTGGATATGAAAGTATAGAGTACCATATCATATCTTACTCCAAGTCTTTGGCCGGTGGGTGGTGATGTAGGGGAGTAGCATGTCGCGCCGCTCACTGAAAACAAATACGGGTGTTCTGTGGCTCTGCATGTGCAATACTTGGCAATGTATGTAACAACATTCTAGGGCTAGTAGCAATCATAGTGTTGTGTTGTCAATCTTCGGTGTGAATCCTTGACTCTGTCACATCAGACGACACAAGAAATTCCATGAACCCAGAAATGGTGAATTTATAAAATGTTATGATAGAAGAAATGTCACTTGCCCAAATGCGCTATAACCTCATCACAGTTGTGATGACGGCTATGGCCGTTTTTAGCCCAAGGAGTGTTTTTAGCCCAAGGAGTGTTTTTTGTGCAAAACAAAACTAAACAAATCCCCTAGTTTGACACGTCACATACTTAAAGTTTTTCACACTTAGAGACCATATCCGTGGTCATCATGTAGCCATACCTAACAATGGATGCCAAAACAATGGGAACATTTCCATTTTTGTGTATTGTTTTAATCAAAAGTCCATAAACATCCAATTTTAATTACTTCCTTGGAACGAAAATGTGATGCGTCATGACGTGTAGAGCTACACATGAAGCTGATTAAATTCACCTGTTTGATTCATATCTGCAAGCACAGCTGCTTCTGATTACAGAACTACTCCGTGTTTTTTAATCCCATTCAAGATGACATC
>NC_137879.1:33534191-33611691 GCF_963924005.1 Protomyctophum bolini
TTATTGTTATTCTTCCGGTTTGAGGGAAAAGGAAGTTCCGTTTGATTGTTCCTGCCCGATGACTACAAAACAATACTACAACATGACGTAACGATATCATCCGTCCCTCTCCCTCTCCCTCCCCCTCCCCCTCCCTCTCCCTCTCCCTCTCCCTCCCCCTCCCCCTCCCTCTCCCTCTCCCTCTCCCCCTCCCCCTCCCCCTCCCTCTCCCTCTCCCTCTCCCTCTCCCTCTCCCTCTCCCTCTCCCTCTCCCTCTCCCTCCCCTCCCCCTCCCTCTCCCTCTCCCTCCCCCTCCCCCTCCCTCTCCCTCTCCCCCTCCCCCTCCCTCTCCCTCTCCCTCTCCCCCTCCCTCTCCCTCTCCCTCTCCCTCTCCCTCTCCCTCTCCCCCTCCCTCTCCCTCTCCCTCTCACTCTCTCTCTCTGTCCCTCTCCCTCTCCCTCTCCCTCTCCCTCTCCCTCTCCCTCTCCCTCTCCCTCTCCCTCTCCCTCTCCCTCCCCCTCCCCCTCCCTCTCCCTCTCCCTCTCCCTCTCCCTCTCTCTCTCCCTCTCTCTCTCTCTCTCTCTCTCTCTCTCCCTCTCTCTCTCTCTCTCTCCTACAGGGCCGTTTTGCCAGGATGTTCCGCTGGCTGGAGAAGAAGCAGCCTGAGTGGTGTCGACAGAGAGACACCTGGTCGCTCTACCTCTTCCCGCCCGAGTCCAGGTACTGGTGGCGCAAGTCTTTGAATATGTATATGCTTTTCAGAGCAAACGTTTTAAACTCAAATCTTTGCTTCTATGTGGAGGGGTCCCTGGAACAACATGTTTTCAAATGGGGGTCGGCGGCCAAATACATACATTTTTTTGGGGGTCCTTGAGATTAAATACTGAGCACCAACTGATACAAGAAACATGAGGTATATTTCAGAAAACTGTCAGGATTTTAAATTTCGACGTCAGGCCCTAAATGGGTGAAATCCCCCTCCCTCCCTCCTTCCCCCCCCTCAATCATCGGCGCACGTTCTTTCTCCTCCACCAACACGACACACGGCAGCCCTCAAAGCCACCGCTTCCCCCTCCCGCGTCGACTCATCCCGTATGTTTCCGTCCGCCGCGTCGGGGGGTGAGCCAGCCAAGGGCAGAGTGAAGGAAGGAAGGGAAGCGGGGGGAGGTTAGAGGGGATTGAGAGGGAGGGAGGGAGGGAGGGACGGAGGTATTGTCTGCCCCCATGGCGTGCTGCTGCTGACTGTTCTCTCTCGCGTGCCGAATATACGTCGCTAATTCCCTCTCCTCCCTCTCCTCCTCCTCCTCCAACCCTCTCCTTTCTTTGATGTACAGTGGTGGAAAGTGACTAAGCACATACATAAGTACTGCACTTGGTACAATCTTGTACTTTACTTGTGTATTTACCATTTTCGATTACTTTTATACTTCTACTCCACTATACATCTCATGTATAATACGTTTTTGATACTATAATGCTTTCGTTCTATCACTCAAGTACATTTTTAATCTGTATCTGCGTAGCGTCTGTCTGCCTTCTGCTCTGGAGGACAGAGAGAGGGAATTAAGGAGACCCTCCCCCCCATTATTATACCCATGAGAACCCCTCCCATGCATCCACTGTCTTCCACACTCACACTCTTCCTCTTAGAGTTGTCTGCGATGGCTTCGTTTTCTCCAAGCCTGGCTGGATGTATGATGAAAAACTGGGGGGGGGGGGGGTCGGTGGTGGGACCCCCGGGGGGGGAGGGTCCTCACATAGTTTTGGGGGGGGTCAGGTGATTATAGCTTAATGTGCCACATTGTTTTCTCACTCAACACTATACACAAACCCACATACAGTATTATAGTGTACGCACCGGCTATCTTCACATTTCTAAAGTGGACAATTGAATGACCTTTAAGACCTGTTTAATACCAAATTGGCCACATTTCGTATAAGAAAGAGGCAACCGTTGCTAAAATAGCCGATCTACAAGCCCACATAGTCTGAGTAACCGAGTCAAACTAAATGTGTTACAACTCCAAGTTCCTCAGTTCAAATCATTAGGATTGTAGGATCATTAGGACGGGGCGGGGGTCACAGCGCTGAAAAGTTCCTGGTTTTGACGTCACCTAACGTTGGAAAGTTTGGGGGGGTCGGAAAAGAGCTGATCGCGCAAAAAAAAAGGAAGAAAAAAAAAAGGCGCTGTGTTTGGCACCAATCTTCTCCTCTAAGCCACCCCGAGATTGACACGTGAGGACGCGCGGCGCGCGCCGTATGGAATCGGTCCTATCGCTGACTCGGCGCATACACCCCGCCCCCGCGCTCGCATATAGCCATCATCAACGGACACCCAAGGACATCGGCGGGGGACAATTGCAAGGGTTGCCATATCCACATTATGCTGCCTATACTATAAGCGAATTTGGGCTGTAAAAAGGTTCCTCGTAAATATTGGTATAGTTGCGTGTTAAGATTGTATGGGCTTGTTTTGTGCTGTAGTTGTATAGTTGCTTATTTGGGGGCTTGCTTCTATATAGGCCTGAGGCTGATTAAAACCTTTATTTGACCTGACATTCTTAGCCCCTCTCCAACCATGGGAGCCAGAAGGGAGAGTGTGTGTGTGTGTGTGTGTGTGTGTGTGTGTGTGTGTGTGTGTGTGCGTGTGCGTGCCATGTGCCCTCCTCGATCCCCCAGAGCAAAACGCATATGGATGGCACGTGAATTGTTCATTATGGAGGATGTGGCGTTCAAACATCATATCAAAAGAGGAATTAGCTCATTCTGTGAACAGCACATGAATAATGATCTCTGCGCGCGCACACACACACACACACGCACACACACACACACGCACACACACACACACACACACACACGCACACGCACACGCACGCACACACACACACGCAGAAGCGCTCGCTGTGATTGTCAGCTCAGAGGTGACTGTACAGCCTGCGAGTAAAAAGAAAATTCCCAGATCTGAAGCACACCCCCCTCCTCCCCCTCCCCCTCCCCTCCTCTCACTTTGTAACTCTGTACACCCCGACAGATACGGGCCATCAAAGCATATTTGACGCATGGTTTAATCCCTCTCAGAGCATCACTGTATATCACAGCCTCTCTCTCTCTCTCTCTCTCTCTCTCTCTCTCCCCGTGTCCCCTCTGTTCTGGCTCGCTAAAGGCCTATATTGCGGAACCCTTTTCATGTGTGCTAATGAATGTCAGGCATAATTAATGACTCTTAATTCCACAATGGTTCATTAGAAGCGTCAGTGTGTGTGTGTGTGTGACTGTGTGTGTGTGTGTGTGTGTGTGTGTGTGTGCATGGCGACGGGGCGTCGTCTGGATCTCTTCCGTTGAACGGGAGCCCGCTAGCTCGGCGTTATTATTATACCTGTGAAGTTTATAAACGCTATTCCTGAAACCGTGGGCTGAGAGGGTATTTTGCGAGAGGAGGGTCCCCCCCCCCCCCCACATTAATTGGCAAAACCCTTTTTTTGCTAAGTATACGTATATATTTGTACCCCCCAGCTATGGGACGGTACTGTGCTCGTATATGAAGTGGTTGAGCCCCAAACCAGCTGTGTAACATTGGTCTGGTTGCTATGCAACGCCTCCAACAACACCAGCTATGGGATCTTTACAACTCCTCTCAGTTTACCTTGGTTCAACTTCAAAGCAGGGTTTTCAAAGCTCCATGAGAATATGCGTGTCATAAAAATGTCATTGTTTTTTTTCTTCTCTTTAAAACCTCGGAAAATGAGTTTTTGAGCATTGTTGGTGATACACCGATCTATAAGCACTTAAAATATAAAATACTTAAAATAACATTTAAAATATAAAATACTTCAAGATCTTCAAGCGGGCCCTGATCCCGAAAAAGTCGGGGAATCACCACCGCGCTGTTCAATCTGTAAAAACAAAACGGGATTTACGTCGTTTCTCATCGCCGGCGTCGACACGCAATTTTACTCTGAAACCACCGGCCGAACAGAATTCGACTCGATTAAACTCGTCTCGTCTCAAAACATCTGTCAGCGCTCGATAGCTCGCGCTGCGCATAGCGTTGCCCCCTCCCCTCCCCGGCGGTGGTATAATTGATTGTGTTTGTGTTATTATTGTTTTGACAGGTTTCGGATCGCCTGCAACCAGATCATCCACCACAAGATGTTCGATCATGTGGTGCTCGTCATCATCTTCCTTAACTGCCTCACCATCGCCATGGAGAGGCCCCACATTGTCCCGGGCAGCGCTGTGAGTATACTTAACCCATTCTGACCTGAGATCAGATTCATACGAGGTTTTCCACTGGACACACACACTGGGTCTGATTAACCCATTCTGACCTGAGATCAGATTTAAAAAAATGTCAGTCGTTCTTCGATTTTTCAAAAATAGCAGACCTACAAGCTCGTAGCGCGCCACTCGGTGGCGCGCTATGAGCTTGTAGATCTGCTATTTTTCAATAGCTAAAGCATGACATGATGCGAACACCAAAATGGGTTCCCGTTCAGAATGGGTTAACGCAACGCACGCACGCACGCACGCACGCACGCACGCACGCACGCACGCACGCACGCACGCACGCACGCATGCACGCACGCACTCTCCAAACACACAAACAGTTGTGTAATTTGCATCCACTGAACTCCAGTTGACTCTGGCTGTTTTCCTCTCATCAAAGACAAATTAAAGTGTGAGATTCAAGCAGGGGAGTAATAAAAGACAGAATCTGTATGTATCCCCCCCCAGCACACACACACGCACACTCACGCACACACTCACACACACACACACACACACTCGCACACGCACACACACACACACACACACACACACACACACACACACACACACACATGCGCAATTGCGCATGCACCCTATACCCCCATCCCCTCCAGAAAGCTATAGCTTTTCTTCTAGTTTGCTTGGAAAAAGTTGGTGACCGCCTCTGCAGAAAACTCATAGCTAGGAGAAGACAAGGACAAACGCCTGTCGCTGTTCATTCACGCACGCACAGACACGCACGCACACGGGAAGGGAACACCGTGTAAGCGCCATGAGCCTCTTAATATCACAGTAGTTGTTTTTCAGGTAACTCGTATAATCCCCCCACAGCGACCGCATCATCGGCACTGACATTATCCTTCGGGTTTTATTCCACCTGTTTTCTCACATCCAGGAGCGCCCGCTCGGTGCCTTTGTCTCAAAACACGCGCGCGCGCAGTCGCGCGCACACACACACACACACACACACACACGCACGCACACACACACACACACACACACACACACACACACACACACACACACACACACACACACACACACACACACACACACACCCTTTTCTTCTCCAGCTCAATGTCGCATTGAGAGCTGTACAGTCGCTCCATGCATAAACACACTAATTATCGCTGTTTGACTTTGTCCTCCTCCGCTGGGCGAGGAGCTAGAGGTATATAGCGAGTGTTCTGCGGGAGAAAAAAAGGGGCCTTTAAATTAATTGCTGTCCGGGTCTCTCCGGAATGCCTCCCCGAACGTGTGTTGTTTCTGCTTTCTCGTTTGCGTGACTGAACCGCGGAGGAGGAGCAGCGCTGTGGCCTAATTGATTCAATTATCTGTGGACCAGCTGGTGTATGTATATACACTGACTGCAGCACAGGGGGAAAAAAAGAAAAACGGAATAAGAAATCCTCAGTGTTAATGGAACTCCTCCGAATTGGTTTCCATTTCCCGCGTGTGAAATGGAACCCAAAATGGAAGCGGGTCCCATTTTGGGTCCCGTTTGGCACACGCTTTTCAGAGTCACATTTAAAGTCAATATTTGTTTGACTTAGAGATATATAGCCTGAGGTTTCTGGTCTAGAGGGGGGCGGGTTCGAGGCTGAGATTTGCGTGCGCCCTCCAAATTTGGGGGTCCTTGACATGAAATACTTTCCTTTACTTTATACTTTATTCGTTTATTTGGTCGGGACAGTGTATATTAATGAACATTACATGACAAATGCAGTGTAAATATACCAGATTTAGCAAGACTTGCTCATTTCCATCTGCAGTCCCCAGACATCAAACATCAATACAAACAGGACTGACATACAGGACATACTAGGGCTGCACAATATATCGTTATCGTATCGTTATCGAGGTATGAACATGCACAATATCAGTATCGCAAAAAGGGCAACGGTATCGCGATATAGATATAATCGTCGACATATCGATATATCGTCCACTTCTCTAAAGCCAGCCCTCTGTTTTAGCCTGTGCCCCTCGGAAAATAAACCGTCACTCCGTTTGTCCCTCTGTCCTGTTGTAGCCATGGCTCCAGCCCTGAATCGCTAGCCACGCCCATTAAGAAAATATGTTGCTGCACGATATATATCGTATCGTATCGATATCGAGATATCTGCCATATATATCGTGATATGAATTATATCGTATAGCTATTATTAGGCTAAGGGTTTACTCTAATAATCTCTGTGACACAGCATACAAAAGAAATACACCTAAAATAATCATGAATGGTTGCAGCTTTGGTTTTCAAGCAACCATTGTTTCATATTGTATATTTAAAAGAGGAAAAAGTATATAGCACATTCCCTGATATGCAGAGGAAGTCCATTCCCTTTTACACAGCCCTGTATACTGAGAGGACATTTTGGGCCAACCAAAACCACTGCGGCTACAGTACATCTTCTGAACAAAAAACAAAACAAAAACCTGAAATATATACGACAGTCCTCTCCTGATATTATAAGCTCTCATCACCGTGGGCGTTCTTCTATTATAAATGAACAAGGCGGCTCAAATGAACTCCATTCATCTCACTGTTCCTCTCGGTTCAACCGATATACGAGACCGCGCTGACGTTATACAAGAATGATGGACTTGGCCGAGGAAGCATGAGGCCGCCGAAAACACGATTCAATACGCCGGTGGTATGGGCCAGTTCTACCGGACGGCCACGCCGTGAGTCTCCCCCAGGCTCAATTAGGAATAACAAATCATAATGGGCGGTGTAATTACCCTCAATCATCTCCAGCTTGGAGTCGGGAGGAGGAGAGAGGGGGGGGGGACGTAGCCAGGCAACCCCCCCCCCCCCCCCCCGCCTCCGCTCCCAAACCAAAAACAACACAGAAAGAAAGCCCAAAGGCCTGACATCACTTCCAGGGGTAATAATTAAACTCATTGTTCAAGCCCTATATAGCGTTCCGCACACACAAAAAAAAGTCACGGCTAGTCACGGGGGGAAAAGTACAGAAATGTTTTACTTAAGTAAATACTGCAATATGTACTCCGTTTCCCGTATTCAAAATGTACTCAAGTAAAAAGTGGAAGTACGCATAATCGCAGAATTATATTTCACACGTTCAAAGTGTACAGTACAAAATCATTTGAAAATAGCCGATCTACAAGCTCACAATGTGTCGCGAGGCGACACATTGTGAGCTTGTAGATTTTGAGCTAGTAGGGTTGAAGTAGTTAATGTGTTTTCTAATCAAAATGAAAATGTCCAAAGTAACTAGTAACTAAAGTTGTCAAATAATTCTAGTGGAGTAAAAGCTCTGAGATGTAGTGGAGTAGAAGTAATTAAAAAGTATTGGAAATTGGAAATACTCCAGCAAAGTATATACACACACCTCAAAGTATACGCCTTTCAAGTTTTGTTTATTCTCGAAATCACACTTGAGTAATCAAACTCATTTTCAGTGTCGTCGAGTAATGCAATATCATATAGAAAGATCAGGAAAAGTAAAAAAAACTAAAGATATACATGTGAACTACATAGGTTTACAAATATAAAGCTAAGGCAAATTTCAGTGTCGCCTCAAAGCATCTCGCCTCAGTATACAAAATTGCATAAGTGCAATAATTGAGTAAAATGTACTCTGTTCAAAGTGAGACTGACATTTGCACGGTTAACACAGCACGAGTTAATGCCACCACCGTACAGCAGCAACGATTCACTCACCGCTATGAAAGAAGTGTAGTCTGTGTAATTTGTCTACGCGCCGCTCGGAAACGGAGTCAGCGCGCGTGAATATTGACTTACAATCAGCGCCATTAATTCTAAATAACCGACGTGTGGCGGAGGAGAACAACAAACAAATAATAATAAGGCAGGGCCTCTGCAATAACACCAGCACAGCGAGACAAATGAGATCTGGGGGGAGATGCATCAAGGCCACCGGTATAGCCGTAATGACTCTCTCTTGCAATACATTTCCATCTCATTTAACCCAGTTTGGGCGGTAACCCCCTTTTTGGTGTTAGCATTGTGCTACGCTTTAGCTATTGAAAAATAGCAGATCTACAAGCTCGTAGCGCGCCACCGAGTGGCCGCGCTACGAGCTTGTAGGTCTGCTATTTTTGAAAAATCGTGGAAATGTGGCACAAATTCAGAGCGAACGTTTTTAACTCAAACCTTTGCTTCTGAGGGGTTCCTGGAACAACATATTTTCAGATGGTGGTCGGTGGCCAATTACATATAATTTTTGGGGGTTCCTTGAAATGAAATATTGAGTGATATAGGCCTCAGAAAACTGTCAGGACTTAGAAGACATTTCTTTCAGGCCTAAATGGGTTAATGACATCAGGAAGGCAAGCTGGAAGCACGATGCGACAAACAACGTGCACGGCACGCGTTGTGAGTGACTCCTATGTGTGTAGCCGGGCGCCGTGACACAGGCACGAGTCATTATGTGACGAGGTTGAGATGCTGTGTGTGTGTGTGCGTGCGTGTGCGTGTGCGTGTGTGTGTGTGTGTGTGTGTGAGGTGAAAACTACAACATGACATCACGCGACTCACCCAAACGCATATCTCTCTGGTTTTTTTTTTGCTAACCACCGTTTCGGTTGGTCACCTTATCTGTACGTATATGAATTGGCCTTGAGCATTTTATCAGGCACCAGACATGGGCCTGGTGGTCAGAGTGTGCGCCCTGAAACTGGGAGATCGGGGGTTCGATATTGTATTACAAATTTACATTTTTACTATGCAAATGAGGCATTATGTAGGAAAATATGCAAAATAATCAAAAATATGGACAAGCTACTACTGTGGAAGGGTTATCGTGTATTAATTTACTTGTATTGATCCTATAAACAATTTAATATAGGGTATAGTTTGCCCACCAATTTTGGAGCTCTGGCTCATGGACTAAGAACCAAAACGAACTGAACCGGTTCCCACTGGGACCCAACCGGTGGAAAAGGGGTCAGAGAGTGATACAAATGGAACCAAATGGACCCATACATACACACTCTCAGAGTTAAATTAACATTGGTTTTAATAACATAAACGTGGGTCTCAGAGATAGAAATGCCATTAAACCTTCTCTTATGGAGGGGTCCCTGGCATATCTCTTCAAACGGGGGTCCGCGCGTGCTGTCTGTGTATATATATAGTGTCAATTTGGGGGTCCTCGACATGAAAAAAAAGGTTTGAGAACCACTGCTATACACACAGTATGTTTGTCTTGTTCTCGTTTGTTTATACTTTCGATCTGAATCATGAAAAAAAATACCGTCCGCGACAGAGAGAGAGAGAGAGAGAGGGGACAGAAAAACATGACCCAGTTCCTTTAGTGGACGCTGATGAGACGAGACGCATGTATTTCCACCGCCGCCCCCGCTCCGCCCTCCAAAGTTTGTCTTTATTAACCCATTCTGAACGGGAACCCATTTTGGTGTTAGCATCATGTTATGCTTTAGCTATTGAAAAATAGCAGACCTACAAGCTCATAGCGCGCCACCGAGTGGCGCGCTACGAGCTTGTAGGTCTGCTATTTTTTGAAAAATCGAAGAACGACTGACATTTTTAGAATCTGATCTCAGGTCAGAATGGGTTACTCAGACCAGTGTGTGTCCAGTGGAAACCTCGTATGAATCTGATCTCAGGTCAGAATGTGTTAATGAATGACTGTGAAAACGTCTCTGTGAAACGGGAGAGATCGGAATGGCTCCTCGCCACTGTCGGCTGGCGGCGGCGGCGCTGGAATTTCTAATTCCCTCTTAACTCATTTAGACCCGAGGACGATTCTTGTATACAAATGCCTTCTCTATGTTCTGGTTCAGTTTTCTGAAACCCCCCCCCCCCCCCCCATGTTTCTGTGTGTCTGTGGTTCTCAAACAGTTTCGTGTCATGAGAGACCCCCAGAAATATATGCATTTTGGCCGCCGACCCCGATCTGAAAATATGTCCCCACCAGAAGCAAGGATTTGAGTTAAAAACCTTCACTCTGAAAGAATATATATATATTCAAAGATTTCTGCCACATTTTCACGATTTTTCAAAAAGAGCAGACCTACATACAAGCTCGCTATGAGCTTGTAGATCTGCTATTTTTCAATAGCTATAAATTACAACACAACGTTTGAAACACCAAAAGGGGGTTCTCGCCCAAAATGGCCTAAACAACAAGCTGCCCCCCCCCCCCCCGCGATGATGTCATCACGGGCGACAGCAACATTCCCAGAGACTTCAGGAATAAGTCACGACTATGTCTGCACTAGTTGGGACGTGTGTGCATGCGTGGGCACGTGCGCATGTGTGTGCGCGCGCGCGTGTGCGTGTCTGAGCGATTGTATCTGTCTTTCGAGAGTGTGCGTGTGCATGCAGTTGTGGTGGTAGCGGCAGGTCGTGGGAAAGGCAAACCAGCCGCACGCACACACACACACACACACACACGGACAGAAGCTGGACAGGGTCTTTTCTCCCAGACCCCGGGGGGGGGGGCAGGGTAAATAAGCAGCCAGAGAGAGGGTCCCCCGTTATACCGCGGGCTAGGCTGTTTTTCTTTCCTCTGCCGTTGTTTAGCTTAGCGGACAGTCTCCCATCCTCTCTGCGCGCGCTCCCGTCCCCACTGACCACTATGGACACAGAAAACCTCTTATCTCCATAATGTATAGTTCGACTTTTTTTTTATGTTTTTCGAGCGGTGCCAAACCGCTCGCGCAAGAGCCATTCGTGGGCCTAATGTTTTCCTTAATTGACAATGTCGCTGCAGCTTGGTCAATGTCGAGGCTGGCAGCCCAGGTGTTTAATCAGGCTCCTGATCAGGCACAGGTGTTGCCAGTAGTGGCAGACGGCACAGAGGTCTAACAGTTTTCCACGGTGTTCAGGAGGGCTTGCATGGTCGCCTGTGCTTGTCATACTGCTTCTTTCGTATTATTTTATAATTATGCATGTTGTGTAGGAAAATGACTGCAGAGAATAAAGCTAAAGTTAAACTCAACGGACACGTTTGGGAGATACGCCGTTCTAAGGAAACAACAGCAACAACTGCGAACAAACGCTGTACTTAGTATAGGGCGTTAATTTACAAAGAAATGTCAGAATGTGGAGAGGTTTCTGCATGCCCGACAGCGACGATACGTTACAGTATAGCTGTAAGTATTGTACAATTTGTACTGTACATATTATATTACTGTGCTAGTACAGTAGCTAATACAGTATAGGCCTCCACTATACGTGCTTGTGAATGACGTGTTTGTGTATGAAAGAAAATAACGCCTTTGTTTATTCTCCTGCGGGGGGAAAAAGGCGATATTATAAGAAGAAAATAAATAATGCTTTTGTAAGAGAGTATAGTAGTACAGTAGGCAGGCGGAAGGGAAATGGAAGTGTTTGTGTGCACACACCGACACACACACGCACACACACGCACACGCACACACACACACACACACACACACACGCGCACACAATCGATCAATGTCTAATAAGTAAACAATCCGTCTCACACAGTCTGCTCTGCGGCGTTACGCCTCCCCTCGTGAAAAGTGTAGAGATGTGTGCATTTCGGTGAATAATTGACAGCCGACGAGTCGGCAAAACAAAACTGTGTCATCTGCTCATCTTCTCATTATGTAAACACAAGAAGAAGGCTCTATACATTGTTAATTGGCACACAGGCGGGGCAAATTGAAATGTGTCTTGTTTATTTATTTAGCATAATCCCTCCTAGATATACGTGAAACTCCAACTATTCTATAATATAACTCGCACATTGTGCATTATACACGGGAGCCATAGTCAGCCACGGTGTACAGTAGTGTACAGTAGTGTACAGTATAGTGCCACGGGAGATTTTTCAGTGCCAGGGATTCGGCGAAGCCGCACAGATGGCCCTCTGTCGGGTGTCCACAAGTGTTACTTTCCACGGTTCACATTTCAAATCGGCGCGAGGCTGTGTAAGTAGTAGGACGAAGTAGGCCCTTGATTTACGAATAAGCATGCAATGTGAAATGATGGATATAATTCTATCCTGAGTGGCCAAAGAGCATTGACCACGCCTCCTCCTCCAGGGAGCTTGTAAATCAGCTATTTTCAGCATGCAACCCAAGCAGACAATTTACTTGTCTTTTTTAGTTCTACTTGATCTCTTGGTCTATACTCTCCGTCAGGCATTTTAGTCTAGTTTTTATTCGTCGACGAGATTTGTCTGTATATTTTAGTCTTAGTTTTAGTCATCGTAGCTTTTGTTTCTATTTCGTTTTTGTCAGTGAACGGACATTTTTCGTCATGGATTTAAGTCAACGAAATCAACACTGGTTCAAGTGGCGAAGCCAACCTAAAAGTTTCACCGAAACAACATACATTTTGATGTTCATATTATAATTGATCAAAGTGTGATCAGATTCCACACAAAGCTTCTCTTTCACTTCAACAGGCGTGTTTGCAGCGTTGGTTCGTGGTTCCGGTCCTTCGGGGGACCGGCCATGTCGCCCCAAATAAAACAACAAATAGGACACTTTTGTGGACACGTTATTTGCGTCAGAGCTTGTTTAGCCTGTGTGTGTGTGTGTGTGTGTGTGTGTGTGTGTGTGTGTGTGTGTGTGTGTGTGTGTGTGTCTGTCTCACCTCGTCCATTCTTTTTTCCTTTCACAGGAGCGGATCTTCCTGACGATGTCCAATTACATCTTCACGTGCATCTTCGTGACTGAGATGGCCGTTAAGGTACAGTGTTTTGTGTTTGCATTTTATATACTTTCAGATTCAAAACTAGCAGATTATACAAGCTCATGGTGCCTCACTTTGTGCCGTGCTATGAGCTTGTAGATCTGCTATTTTTTAAAGAATTGGGAAAACTATTTTTTTTAATCAAGTCGTTGCTTCTGGCGGTCCCTGGAAACAAGTGTCAGTTAACTTTGGATTGCTTCATTCCGTTGGTGTATTCTAGGGATGCACCGAAAGGGAAATTCTTAGCCGAAAACGGAATACCGAATATCATTTTTCCTACCATTGCTGTCATGGCCGGCTACCTTAAAGCTATACCTGATTATGGCAAAATACATGATTATGCATTAATTGCATATAGGCCAGAAATGCATTTTTATCCATTTCCGAGGCGAATATTTTCCCCACGGCCGAATATTCGGTGCATCACTACTATTCACTAGTGTATTCTATTGGTTTTGGAGTGATCCAGTGCTGAAAGTGATCAGATTACTGTACATGCATTAGTTACAGTTAATTGAAGGTGATTTACCTGTAGTAGTCGTTTACCCCAACCCTGGATAGAGTGTTACAACTTACTGACGATTCCCCCTCCCACCAACTTCCCCACCCTAGCTCCCTCATCCCTACTTTCTCTATAAATATATATTTTCTTCAGCTACTGCAGGAGCTTTTACAGACATTACTGTATATAATGTCATTGTGTATCGTATGTCATTACGGACGCATTGAGTGCGATACTCATTCATGTACAGAACAAATGACCACATTAACACATTAACAATGAGCGACATTATGCAAACCACCTGTCACGTAAATTCACACACAGCCATTCATACATACAGCCATACGCAAGCGTGCACGCACATACACACATACAGTACACACATAACGTATTACTGTGCAGTCTGTGTACTCAGCACTGCGCGCACGACACCGAAGGCAGTGACAGAAGGTGTTGTTTTGTTACACTGCGCTTTGAAATGCAAAAGCTATAAAGCTATGAAGTTGTTTCTTCCGTCGCTTGCTTGTCCCCCATTTTAATGAGTTTTTGAGAAAACGAAATATGCCACATGCCCTCTGTTATTTTCAGCGATGTAAACAGCACGGTGGAAGGATATGGGGAGTTGTGGAGGGAATCTAATAAGTTTGGTATTCTTAGCCCGGCCTCCCCCTCGGAAATAGACTCCATCACTCCGCCAGCTACAATAGCTGCGCATAATTTAGCCGTGCCCAGAATCCTCTGTGTGCCTCAAACACACCTGAGGACTGATGCTGCTGCTGCTGGCAAACAGGAAAACACGGCATGGAACTCACAGACGCGAATAGATTAGACCAGTGTCTCCCAAACGGTGGGTCGTTCCCTCAACCGTGGGCTGCGTGCGGGCTCATTTTTGTATGGGTCGCACGTAAATAATAATACATTATATGATATCCCCTTTTTAACCCATTCTGACCTGAGATCAGATTCATACGAGGTTTCCACTGGACACACACTGGTCTGATTAACGCATTAACGCATCGATTTTTCAAAAATAGCAGACCTACAAGCTCATAGCGCGCCACTCGGTGGCGCGCTATGAGCTTGTAGATCTGCTATTTTTCAATAGCTAAAGCATAACATGATGCTAACACCAAAATGGGTTCCCGTTCAGAATGGGTTAAAGACCTATAGTGAAATAAAAAAATATACGTTTTTCCACACTTTTAGACCATATTTTGTATTTCACCCATTGTTAGGTACCCAGTATGCCCATGTTATATGGTCATACTGGGTACCTAACAACGGATGGCAAAAAATGGGATTTCTTCTTATTTTTGTGTATTTAAAATGTGTTTATATAAAAAGTCCATACAAATCTAAATTGAACGACTTCCTTTTAACAAAAAAACGTGCTGTGTGATGACATCAACAAAAGCCAATAAGAACGAAGCTCACCCGTTTGATTCCCGCATTGCTGCACGTCCTCCAAACACGGGTGGTTTTGATTACAGAACTACTACTTTAATCTCATTCAAGATGACATCCAGACGTGTGTGTGTGTGTGTGTGTGTGTGTGTGTGTGTGTGTGTGTGTGCGTGTGTGTGTGCGTGTGCGCGCGTGCTTGTGCGCGTGCGTGTGCGTCCATGCAGATCGTAGCCCTGGGCTGGTGTTTCGGCGAGAAGGTGTACCTGCGCAGCACCTGGAACCTCCTGGACGGCATGCTGGTGCTCATCTCCGTCATCGACATCCTGGTGTCGCTCATCTCCAACTCCTCCCCCAAGATCCTGGGCATGCTGCGCGTGCTGCGGCTGCTGAGGACGCTGAGGCCCCTACGGTAAGAGACAAGGGAACTACGGTAAGAGACAAGGGAACTACGGTAAGAGACAAGGGAACTACGGTAAGAGACAAGGGAACTACGGTAAGAGACAAGGGAACTACGGTAAGAGACAAGGGAACTCCAGGAGGGCCCCCGACGGTTATATAGCTAAACCGTCTGGGCACCTAATAGGCTGCTGACGGCGTGCCGCGGGTTCGACTCCCGATCCCGACGGCCTTTGGCGCGTGTCTCTCCCCCCCCCCCCCCCCCCCCCACCTTCTCTCTCCCCATTTCCTGTCAGACTACTTTCATCCTATCAATGAAGGCAGAGAAAGCCAAAAAATATCGTAAAAAAAAGAAGACAGGGAACAAACACCATGTATGCAAACGCACGCACGCGCACGCACATGCACATGCACTCACGCACGCATGCATGCATGCACGCACTCACGCACGCATGCATGCACGCACGCACGGAAACAGAGTGGCATTCCGAAGCACTGCCATTATGTACGGATGGAATCATTTTGGTTCCATTTGTATACCCTCTCACAGTCAAATCAAATCAATGTCTATATACAGTACGCTGTAGACTGGGCTCTGAAACACTGTATCAAATGGATGCCCGACCGTACCGTATACCGTACGTGGCCCGATGCATTTCATGTGGAGGTGCTCAAAATGAAATACCGTATAGTTCAGAGTCGTGGTTACATAATAATACACACTGGCATTCAATGCATTGGGCCACTTACTGTACGTCGTACTGGCATCCAAACCATTTGATACGGTGTTTTAGACCCCAGTCTACACCGTAGTAGAGACGCGAGTGTCAATGAGACTGTGAGAGGGTGCAAAATGGAACCAAATGATCCCATCTGTACACATTCTTCTCGGCTGATACCAATAGAGTGCTCCATCATGGAGTCATCTTAAAATCGCCTCGTATTGTGTCAAAATAAACGAACCATCCTGGCGATATTGTCGGGGAGGTTGTCTTTATATATCGTTTACGATAGTCGAGTTAACTAATTCGGCAGCACTGTCACTTGCGTTTTTTTCTTTTTCTTCCTATCCATAATGAGTGAAGCGGGCCGGGATGATTAGTTAATTTCTCAAACTGAGTTCTTATTTGAGGCAATAAAAAAAAAATCCCCCTATGGGGATTATAATGCAAATAAAAAGTACATGAACCCCGTGGACTTACTTTACTTACTAAATGTATTAAATTTGACTAAAATAAATGAGTTTATTTTCTACAGTAACTGTCAATAATTCAGGGACTCCCATGGAGCCAGCCTCAAGCAATGCTTCTGATCCTGGCTAGAGAACCCCACTTCAAAAACCACGCATTGGTGCGTACAAGTCACAGCTCCGCGTTTTGCACTTCATCATGAACACGCAGCCAGTCTCTCTCACACACACACACACACACACACACACACACACACACACACACACACACACACACACACACACACACACACATCTCCAGAGTGTCCGACTCTTATGTTCTATACTGTTGGGAGTGTACAGCCAGATAAAACCCCCCTGGAGTGGGAGACTTTTGTCACGCAATTGAGCCAAAGACACACGTTGGAAGTCTGAGCACATATCCGTTTAGGCCGGGCTATTATTATTGTGAGGAAATGCAGGATGAAATCTACAATTCCAATTCATCACATGTATACTGTGTGTGTGACTGTGTGTGTGTGTGTGTGTGTGTGTGTGTGTGTGTGTGTGTGTGTGTGTGTGTGTGTGTGTGTGTTTTTATTTGGCTTGTTTGCTCATGGCGTGTGGGGAAGCCTTCAGGCCCGGCTTTGCTGATGTTTGAATATGTATGACGTTCTCAGGAAGCGCGCCTAGTCGGAACTAAACCCCCCGTTCATTTCACGCCGTCCAATTTTCCCACAAAGCACCGCTTTGCTGCTGATGATGATGATGTGTGCACTTCAATGCATTCCTTCCTCTTTCTTTTTTTTTAAAACCGTTGACCTCTTTGACCTGTGAAACAGTGAAACATGTTCTGCCAAGACTGCTTTTTATACATTCCTTTCAACTGCTTTCATCTTTTCGTTTGTAGTGCGTGTGTGTGTGTGCGTGTGTGTGTGTGTGTGTGTGCGTGTGTGTGTGTGCGTGTGCGTGTGCGTGTGTGTGCGTGCGTGCGCGTTTGATGTCGTTGGTGTAGATTTTTTTTTTTTTAATCGTGTAAAAAGATTACACTCTCAGCTTAAATTATACCAGTCAGGATTTATTCTGCATCCTTATCCCCGTTATGTAAACTCCGCATGAGATGGTCATGGTCATTTCCCGTATCGTCGCATGCGTCTGGTGGACTCCTTGTATGTCCAAAACCCGTTCCTTTATTATTGAAAGAATGACGTAAAATCGTGAGAAGAATACATGAGCTTCACATGGCCCATTTGCAGTGCTTTTTGTGCGACACCGTTGTGCGATGAAGTACAGCATAATAGGATATTCATTTATGAAAATAATGGAAAAAAGTTGAAAGAATGGAGATACAAGGTTTCTGCCCCGACACAAAGTCCAATCTAATTGGCTCTAAACTCCCTCTGCCCAACCTGGGGAGAGCAACAGACTGACCTCATGCTTTTTTTCAGTGCATGAGGAGGAGTCCAAGCTGCTTCTTTTCACCTGACAGGGGAGGGGGGGGAGTTTCCCCAGGCTGGACGTACAACTGCATAGCCTGTGGAAGGAACACGTTATTCCAACCAGTTCCTTTCCCCTCCATCAGGGGGGAGGCGAAGCGATAATTAACTAAGGGTTTGCATGCGGTGTATCCACACTTTTCCTGGGCTGTGTGTGCTCCAGTTCCTGTTGATTTCATTGGATATCATTGGTCATCTGACCAGTTTCATTGGCTTTCATTGGATCAAATCGACAGGAACTGGAGCACACACAGCCCAGGAAAAGTGTGGATACTGTACGTCATGCTGATATTATGATACACAAGTTTGACAGAGCAGCTTTCGCTTGTATAGTCGAGTCATGTTTGACCGTGGTGATCTACACACTTCATCTGCACTCGGATACGTGCTGCCGGCCGCCTCGTCGAGTGCCTTCGTCCACTTCTGCTAATGAGGTGTATCTGAAGTGCAGCTGTGGTGGTTGTCAACTATATGTAGCACCAGGACATCCCTGTCTTCGTATTAACCCATTCTGACCTGAGATCAGATTCTAAAAAGGTCTTCTACACATCCTGACAGTTTTCCATTCTGACCTGAGATCAGATTCTAAAAAATGTCTTCTATGTCAGTCGCTCTTCGATTTTTCAAAAATAGCAGACCTACAAGTTCTATTTATGAGCTTGTAGATCTGCTTTTTCTGCTTGTAGATCTGCTTTTTCAATAGCTAAAGCACGACCAAAATGGGTTAAAGTGCAATAGAATAGACTTTCCCAAACATGTCTGCGTCGCGGACCAATTTTTCATGGGTCACGAGTGAATAAGAATATCCCCTTTTTTCCGTTTACGACATAAAAGAAAGTAAAACAAATATTAAGTCACGTATAACTTTCATTAAGAACAAATCCACCAGTGTATCATAAATAATAATAATAATTAAAAACAATCTAATAATATCCATAAATAAATAAACTGAAAGAAGTAGAAAATATCAGAAAGAATATCTTTAAGAAGTAGTGAAGATCCTAGCCTATATCCACAAGCTCGTCAAGTGGCGCTTTGTGAGCTTGTAGATCTGCCATTTTCACTAGTTTGGGTCCCCGGGGGGCCAATGTCTAATTTCAACATTCAGCCGCTATACTGTACGTAGTAGGCTACTGTACATATAAAAGCCTTTTTGCAAAAGGTGTATTATTTCCCTGGTTCACGTCTATAAGGCAGCAATCATGTACGCTGGCTATAGTAAGTAAGTAAATTTTATTTATAGAGCACTTTTCAAAACAAAGTTACAAAGTGCTGTACAGTAAAAACAACAATATAAACAATCAAGTTAAAACAGGCACAAAGGCACAAAGGGGCAAACACAACAAAGAGTAAGAGCAGAAACATAACTTGACAACAGTGATAGTCAAACTAAAAGTAAACGTTTACAAGATAAAATGTAACCTAAATAAATGAGTTTTTAACTTGGACTTGAAACCTTCAACAGACTCTGCATTTTTAATTGATAGGGGTAGGGCGTTATTCCACAGTGTGGGAGCAACCACTGCAAAGGACCGGCCCCCCTTGGTTTTCAATTTTGTCACCGGAATTCAGGAGGCCTTTATCAGAGGACCTGAGAGGTCTTACATTTGGTTTTGCCACCAATAAGTCTGTAATATAGACTGGGGCTAGGCCATGTAGTGCTTTATAGGTGGTTAAAAGGATTTTAAAATTGATTCTAGATTTGATAGGGAGCCAGTGTAGTTCAGCCAGTAGCCTACCGGTGTTATGTGTGCTCTGCGGTTTGTATTGGTGAGGATTCTAGCGGCTGTATTCTGTACTAATTGTAGTTTATAAATATAATATGTATATACAACATTGCAATGGGAATCTGGGATGGGTGCTTCCAAGCATGTCTTTTTAAGGGAAAACGGCATACCTTATACCCAATGAAAAGAGAAGCTCACATGTGGATAACGGTGGCTGAACAGACGCAGTGTGCCCATAATTAAAATAATGTGCTATAATAATAATTTGTTTGTGCAACATGACTGATACATTTTATTTATTTTTTGACAGTTGATGCCTGTTATGTGCTAAATATAAATAGACACACATGGCACCATTTTTTATTTATTTTGAACTAACATTAGTGACAGTTTTACTTCAAAAGCCATAAAACAGGCTCTCCGAGAGTAACAGGAACGGGCAGAAAGGTGCATGCGGATCTCGCTGTCATTCAGGATGCC
Source organism: Protomyctophum bolini (assembly GCF_963924005.1). NCBI lineage: Eukaryota > Metazoa > Chordata > Actinopteri > Myctophiformes > Myctophidae > Protomyctophum > Protomyctophum bolini. Next base: position 33,554,296 of record NC_137879.1, read on the forward strand.
AATTAGGACACCCTGATGCCAATTTGGACGTCCTGATGTCCTAATTGCATTGTGGCGCCCCACATATGCTGCCAACAAACAGCATTGTGGGACGCCAACTTTTTAGGCTAACTGCCGGCTTAATTAGCTCTCTCCATGGCAGTCGTTTCGTCTCACAAAGTAAAGTCCATGAAAGTTAATGTGACGATTGACTCTGGATTAACACGTTGACGGCTTTAGATTAAAAGGTGACATGGCTGCCGAGAGATTGTTTAATTGCGTTTGGAGCATATACGCCGAAGTATTTGCGTCCTTTGATCCATTATGCAAATCCCCCTGAAAATAGTTCCATGGCTTGTTTGTCGAAACCAAAACATATTCCGCCGTCGCGATGCGAGACAGCAACGAGCAGTGAGGGCTGCTGGAGTCCAGTTGAAACTATACCGTTCACTTGCGTAGAACTCATTTTCCCAGAAGCCCTTGCAGCCCAGAGCACGGGTCGAGAAGTGTTTTCCAGTGCAGGTGCACAACAGCAGCACCCTGACTCTGTTTGACCAGAATGGAACAGAGCCTTCATTAGTATCATGGGTAACACCTGTGAAGGAAGTATAGGGAAGGGGCCCATTAGAGCACCAGTCGTCGAGGGGGCCAATAGATGGCGCTGTATGCTGGATGCAGTCCAGTATACTTGATTCATTCAGAATATATAGCCACGCTGAGGGGGGGGTTTCCGAGTGGTTAATCCGAGGGGCATGGCCCGGGATTGGGGCTGTAGTATTAATGTCCAGTAAGGAGGGCTTTAAAGTCGGCTTATGGTATATTTTTAGCAACCGCCGTTTTGAAATACTAATGTTGTGTTAACAGCAAGCTTTCTTTTTCAAAGTCTCATGCTGTCAGCAGCAACAGAGAAGAGAAGGGGACATGTAGAGAAAGAGACAGGATTTCAGCAGACAGACAGACAGACAGACGACGGACCATTTTCTCCACTCATGTCAGAGAAGTTAAATGGACAAACAGCTTATATAGGTTGTTTTTTTTACTGTGCACTCTAGGAACCGAAGCCTCGCCAGAGAGAGACAATTCAGTCCAGTCAGCACTGGGAGGAAAAAGCTTTTTTAATGAGGGGGGGGGGGCAACGTTAACATGTTGGAAACACAATTGATATCCACTAGTGCATCGCAGTCCCATAAAAGCAATAGAAACATGCCCATGAGGGCACTTTTTCCCCCCCTTCTCCTGTGATAATGGCTCCAACACAATGTGCTGCGGTAATGCTGCAAAGCATGCGTCCGCACATCACTCTTGTATACAGCTCTCTATCCCATTCTGACCTGAGATCAGATTCATACGAGGTTTCCACTGGACACACACACTGGTCTGATTAACCCATTCTGACCTGAGATCAGATTCTAAAAATGTCAGTCGTTCTTCGATTTTTCAAAAAACTACAGATCTACAAGCTCGTAGCGCGCCACTCGGTGGCGCGCTACGAGCTTGTAGATCTGCTATTTTTCAATAGCTAAAGCATGACATGACGCTAACACCAAAATGGGTTCCCGTTCAGAACGGGCTATACCGTATATAGCAGAGGTTGTGCGCTATATATTTCGTTCACGTGGCAGGTTTTTCCCTCGAACTGCTTTAGAATATATCAAAGTATAAGAAGACCGTTGCTTCATAAAATATAACAAGGCCCTCTCTATATATTATCGAGTCAGCAGGAACTGCAACGTCGGATAGCTCTGGCCAAAACTATACACATAGCTGCTGAGTCATGGGGGTGTTAAGTGGAAAAGAACGGTCATTCCAAGTTTTCTAATGGTGTGAAAGCCACAGCGATTGGAATGAAAGTGGGGTTTTTTTCGGTTCTTGCTGTACAAGTATAAATCTGTATGAGTAAAGAGAAGACAATTACAGTGCGGCATAAAATGTCGGGGGTTGGTGTTCAATGGTCGTCGTTGTGTTTTTGTAGCACGGCTCCCAAGTAGGCCAATCCTTTCGCGTTCGATAAAGCAACACAGTCAAAACTATATGATTTCAATCTTTTCTGCTATATATATATACAAATCCGGTCGACATCTTTTATACGTTTTGAAATTGATTAAATACGTCTTCTTCTGTCCCCGGGAAGCCTGAATGGGGTTTTGTCAGCACTAAAATAAACTATTCAGTTATTTATTTATGTTTTTTTGGCGTTTTTCCTATTTCCTCTTTATCAAAGATTTGATAAGGGGGTTTTCTTTTTTTCAAGGATTTGTATTCAATGAGTGGATTCGCCCATTCTTTTCTATCAACTGTTTTCGATCTTTTTTCATTTTTCTCCCCTAATTTATTCATTATGCCAGTCCCTCTCCCATGCGTGTATATAGTCCCAGACACTATAACCTCTACTGTCGCTCTTGTGGAGCAGTGGCTCCCAAAATGGGGGTCCGGGGACCCTGCAGGGGTCCTTGAGGGTATAGTTCCAGAGGGGGGCCCCAGCTAAATGATAGTTATAGAAACCAAATGGGTCCCTTATGGGTCTGTAACTCAGAGAGTGTACGAATGGAACCAAATAATGCTTCCATTTGGCTCCATTCGTACACTCATTGACTGTACAATATAAATTGGGGTCTCAGAGATAGAAAGGCCATTAACACATTTTCAAATCAAATCAAATCAAACTTTATTTATAGAGCACATTTTAAAACAACCAAGGTTGACCAAAGTGCTGTACATCAGTGGCAAAAACAGAGAACAGGCAGGAGGAAACACAGAATATAAACGAGAAAACACAATAATAAAAATGACAAAAATATAATATTTTGTACATAATACGTCCTGAAACGTCATAAGGATTGGAACCGAGAGGTGCCTTCGACGTCTGTGGACGTCCTAGCGACGTCCAAACGACACGGGGCGAGATAAGAATATTCAGAATTATTATTATTATTTTTTTTTGGCATTTTGCTTTTCGCTTGCCGTATGCTAACGCTCTGTGCAACTATTAGCTTGTCATTGACTCCCATGTTAGCGCGGCGGAAAGAATGACTCGTATCTCCTGATCCAGGGCGCTCTCCGTGGTGATGAAAGGATCGATATGCTGGCGCTGCATTTCTGCTCCTCATCCGTCTCTCCCGCAAAATATGAACTCTTTTTGGAGCGTATATAAATATATTAAGATGATCGGAGATTGTGAGGTCACTTTGTCAGTCAACTTTTTTAAGAAAGTATTTCCGGTTCATGGCTTTCAAAATAAAAGCAATCACTACTCTGGCGATTACTCTGGCGCAAGCAGCGCCTTTATTTTGATGCAGTTCCGGTACTAAATGTGTTAAATGGGGGATGCATAAAGTACCTACATATACCTACCTACCTACCTAACTACCTATACCAGTACAAGAGCATTGCAGGAGTTGAGGCATTCAATTTCCACAGATAAATATATAGATGAAACATAGCAGATCTACAAGTTAACAAAGCCTCGCAATGCGAGAGCTTGTTTACATCGGCTATTTTCTATATTTCATATTATTTGACAATGCATGCATTGGCCAATGTTTCACCAATTTTTAATAGTATAGTCCTATAGTTTGTTTGCACTTAATTGCGGTATAATTCTCATTTTTTCTTTGTATTCCTTGTTCCTTTTTGATGGTGTTAACCCATTCTTACCGGGAACCCGTTTTGGTGTTAGCATCATGTTATGCTTTAGCTATTGAAAAATATCAGATCTACAAGCTCATAGGCGCGCTACGAGCTTGTAGGTCTGCTATTTTTGAAAAATCGAAGAACGACTGACATTTTTAGAATCTGATCTCAGGTCAGAATGGGTTAATCAGACCAGTGTGTGTCCAGTGAAAACCTCGTATGAATCTGATCTCAGGTCAGAATGGGTTAAATAGGTATCTTTATACCCATAATATTCCGTGCACATCACTGTCACTATCATCCGGCCTGGGGACCCCCCTGAGGGTCCCGACCCACATGTTGAGAGCCACTGGTGTAGACATGTCTTCTTCCACCGACACAATTCAGTTCAAAGGGCTTTATTGGCATTTCCTGTGGGAGGAATGTGTCTCTTGATGTCTCGGTATACTCGACACATATGGACCCCTTTTTTTTAAACTATAGATCGTCGCCACTCAATGTGAGCATATAGTTATAAATAACAAACAGTGACAGCACCCGAATTCCCCTCCCATCCCATCCACTTGCATTGAGAGAGAGAGAGAGAGAGTAATTATAAATGTATAAAGTATGAGGATGAATATAATCATCGCCTGGTGCGATCTGCCACGACTTTTCTTCTCACAAGGGGTGAGAACGCCTCGTGCGCTGCAGGGTGAGTGACTCAATTCAATTCAAAGGGCTTTATTGGCATGAGAAAACATACGTTTACATTGGCCCAAAGCAGAAAGAACAATACAGCAATACAATCAAAACAAAAATGATGTACATTTGAAAGTCAGAATCTTCAATAGATTCAATTTCTATATGTACCGAGGTCACTCGATGCATGTTATAGTGCAGGAATATACACAATGGTTAGTCTTTTAGGGTGGTTGTGTTCCATTCATGCAATTGGATGCAAGTGGATGCAGGGATTGCTTTAGCTATTGAAAAATAGCAGATCTACAAGCTCGTAGCGCGCCACTCGGTGGCGCGCTACGAGCTTGTAGATCTGCTATTTTTCAATAGCTACATAACTTGCTTAGTAGTAACTAGCTTGTAGGTCTGCTATTTTTGGAAAAATCGAAGCTTGTAGATCTGCTGTTTTTCAATAGCTACATAACTTGCTTAGTAGTAACTAGCTTGTAGCTCTGCTATTTTTTTGAAAAATCGTGAAAATAATTTATTTCAGAAAACTGGAGAATTTAGAAGATTATTATTATTTTTTTATTATTTTTTTAGGTCTGGCCTAAAATGGGTTATCATGTGCGGACAAGTTCCACGCGAGAAGGATTCATGTTTTTCCTTCTCTCCGCCAATTTGCGAGACACGCTATAGCTGTCTCTCTGCAAAAAACATCCGCCATGAGGCAGCTTGCAGTGCAGAAGCCACTGCACGTTAGTTTCACTTATCACCATTATTGTCATGCCTGGTTTGACTGCGGCGGCGGCGGCGGCGTCACGCTCTGTCTTCTGTGGGAGCGTGAATGAAATATGAGTGTGTCTGTGGTTTCCCCTTTAAGCTCACACACACACACACACACACACACACACACACACACACGTACGCGCATGCGCAAGCGAGCGCATGCATGCATGCACACACACACTCGGGGATGACAATTCCACGCACTCATCAATCACGACGCCTGTGTCACTATATACGCCCCCCCCCCCCCCCCCATTTGGTGTGGTATGTATTTCTCTAACGCTGAGCATTAAAGTTGATGAAGTATATATACATTAAGATTATACACTTATATATTCCATAAACTCCACAACGTGCGCCGTGTGCGTCGAGCACATAGACTTTCAGCGCTAAGGACGGCGTGTACATACAGTTCTGTGATCCACGTGGCACGTGCAGCACTTGTTTGTCATTAGCGATATTAACCCATTTTGGGAGAGAACCCCTTTTGGTGTTATAGCATCACGTCATGCTTTAGCTATTGAAAAATAGCAGATCTACAAGCTCTTAGCGCGCCACCGAGTGGCGCGCTAAGAGCTTGTAGGTCTGCTATTTTTGAAAAATAAAGAACGACTGACATGGAAACATGGCTTTTTCAGAAAACTGTCAGGATGTAGAAGAGATTTTTAGAATCTGATCTCAGGTCAGAATGGGTTAATGGCACCATTATGTCGCCGGCGAGAGACTGAGGGTCCACAGGAGCCTGTGTGTGCGTGCGTGTACTCGTGCGTGCGTGCGTGCGTGCGCGTGTATACGTACATGACAGGATGATGCATGTGCGTTGTTTTACCGGAGCAGACGGACCGGAGCTCCTCCAGTCGTTCATCAGAGCAGGTGTGCGACTTTGAGAGCATCGGAGGTCTCTCCTCGCAGGGGAACACCCCCAGAAGTTATAGAACCTCGCTTCTTTCACCCCTACTGGCAATATATAGCGTCACTATCAAAATGTACTTAAAAAAGTACCAAAGGTATAGAAAGTATACTCATTGTGCAGACCGTCCCATTTCACGAGTTTTCAAACGGCGACGCATTGGGAGCTCGTTAGAGCGGCTATTTTCAAATGGCCGAATATATAGGGTTGAATTGGGTATATATACTGTATAGGACCTATGTTTTGTCAAGTATATCAGTCAAAATATCTTCATATAGCCATCATCTTTGATGTAGTGGAGTACAAGTAAAAGTATTGGAAATTGGTAAATTACAAATACCTCAGATTTTTTTTTAAATCTTAACCCATTTTGGGCGAGAACCACTTTTGGTGTTTTAAACATTATGTTGTAATTTAGCTATTAGCAAAAATAGCAGATCTACAAGCTCATAGCGCGCCACCGAGTGGCGCGCTTACGAGCTTGTAGGGTCTGCTATTTTTGAAAAATCGTAGAAATGTGGCGCAAATCTTTGATATTCTTTCAAAGTGAATGTTTTTAACTCTGGTCTAAATGGATTAATTACTTTACACCAGTGCGCCAGAAAGGCCATTAATTGTCTCCGCCGCCACGCGCGTGGTCTTCAGGTCAGACGGCTGCTATATCCTGTCAAATGCCTGTCGTGCATCATGGCAGGCAGCAAGCAGCAGGGTTCAGGGCTGTCCAGAGACAGCTTGATTATCGATGCGTCCCCGAGCGCTCTCCCCTTCGCCGCTGACCCCTATTGACTCAGCCTCCCGGAGACGCATCCCCTCGCCGCTCGCCCGGCAATTAGTCTCAGACGATTACGCAGATGTATCTGTAATGGATGAGGCACTCAACAAACAACTGTTATTAAAACACCCAGAACGCCCGGAGGGGAGGGGGGGGGGTATTTGTGTAATCATTAAATCAGGACGCCCTGGAGCGATTTGTTTCTTCAGGGCCTATTTCAAGGTTTGCTCCGCGACATTTTGGAAGTAGCTTGAGTATAGCTAGATGAAGCCAAAACCCATAGCGCGCCACTCGGTGGCGCGCTACGAGCTTGTAGATCTGCTATTTTTCAATAGCTAAAGCATAACATAATGCTATAACACCAAAAGGGGTTCCCGCCCCAAAATGGGTTAACCACTTAAACCCACTAGCATTCCTGTTTTGAACATTCGCCGAAAAGGTACAAACTATATAGTAAAAATGATGCCATAAATAATAAAGTGCTATAGAGTGAAAGGTAATTTGGGATGAATAAATGATGTATATCGCGGGGGTTGCCCTGAGCCCAAAAAACCCCCCCAAAAAAACATTTGAGAGCCACATGTTTTCCGTCCTTCCGTTTGCACTCCGCCCCGCCCCCGATATAAGCTTCAAGGTGCCTCATTATCTCGCACAGCATAATTATCCATCCTTCCACACAGCGTTTGTATCTGTGTGACTTTGGGGGGTGTGTGTGTGTGTGTGTGTGTGTGTGTGTGTGTGTGTGTGCGTGTGTGTGTGTGTGTGTGTGTGTGTGTGTGTGTGTGTGTGTGTGTGTGTGTGTGTGTGTGTGTGTGTGTGTGTGTGTGTGTGTGTGTGTGCGTGTGTGTGTGTGTGTGTGTGTGTGTGTGTTGTGTGCGTGCGCGTGCGGGGGGGGATGTCGCGTACGTACAGTACAAGCTGTAACAGTTTGACGGCTGATTAGGATTGAGGAGATTGTGGGTTGACGAGAGAGAGAGGCGGGGTGAAGGGATGGATTTGTATACATGGCGAGGTCGAAATAAATGGACAATGAGTCGCAATAAAGTATACATGAATACATAAACAAATAAATATAGGTGAGGAAATCTGCATCTACCGAATTTTTCATTCCCTACTTTCTCTCTCTCTCTCTCTCTCTCTCTCTCTCTCTCTCTCTCTCTCTCTCTCTCTCTCCCTACGGCTCCCTTTATCTCTGTTTTTCTTAATTACAACCGGTGTCCTACTTGTTGTTGTTCCCCCTTTCCTCCGGGTATATAAGCAGCGACACAATGCAGGTGGTGGAGGGAGGGGGGTGGGTGAAGAGTAGGGGGGGAGGGGGTGTGGTGGGGGGGGGGGGGGGGGGGGGAGTGCAGGTGCAGAGTTTCCCCGTGCCTTTGTACAGCCGATGATGAAATGAGGACATGCCGCCGCCGAGTGCTAGCATACGGAATTATTCTGCCCAAGGTCGCATTTTAAAGCAGGTATATATATAATACCGGCGAACTTCCTCACTTTAATATGCTCGACTGCTTCTTTTCGTTATACTGTAGCATCGTGTAAAAAAAACAAAAAACGGGGGCGTCATTTTTGGAGGAGAGCCCATTACGATAATTAAGCGTTTACCCTTCATGTAGTACATCATGTCCGTACCGGGAGGCCACACACACGGGGCACGTTGTTGCAAGAGCAAGGAGAGGATAATAACGATGCAAATTGTGGAAGCGAGGGTCCATTCGACCTCTTGTTGGTGTTCAGAGGTTCATACGTTTCTCTCCTCAGGGGCCCCCGACGTGACTATATAAGCGTATGTTAGAGCGCCGAAGTCTGACGTAATTCACGCGTCACATACACCGGTTTGCAGAAACATCCATTTTCAACCGCTTATCCGTAGTCGGGTCGCGGGGGGCAACAGCTCCACCCAGAGAGCTCCGCAGACTTCCCTCTCCAGAGCAGCATTAGTAACTTCCTCCTCATGGGGGATCCCTAGGGAGACGCCCGAGAGGCATCCTAACCAGATTGCCCAGACCACCTAAGCTGGCTCCTTCCCCAGTGCAGAGGGAGTTTGAAAAAAAGGCTGATATTTTTCTGATATTATAGATTCGTATTTGAATTACTCAGGACAGGAAGATATCCCACTTTTCCCACGTTTTGTTAAACGTATCCTCTTGTAGTCCGAGTATGAATCTTCCATGACGTATATTTCCCCAGTAATGTCCATCCAATTGTCTCTCCCGTCCAATTTGTCATGTGTTATTAAAATCTTCAGGCATATTCCCTAAAAAATAAAAAGGAATAAGTTTGAGGTACTGTATCTTAAAACACAGAAAATAAAGTCTCCATTCCATAGAGTTAATCACATCATATAAGAACTGTGTTCCAAAAAATGACAAAACGCCTCATTTTACTCCCGCCGAATTTGCTGCATTGTCGCTAGAAACAAACAGACTGTATCAAATATGAGTGACTGACTGTCGTAAACGATACAGAGACACCGACAATAGAGACGTTTTGCCAAAGTTATTCTCCATTAGAGAAATAACTTCCGCAAACCAGGGGATGAGCGAGCGACGTCAGTACTCTATGCTTTGTCATACGCTGCATAGCGAAATAGCTAAGCTACAAGCTCACACCTGTAATGTGACACGCGTTGGGAAGTTGTTGATCTGCTCTTTTCACTGTTTCTGAGCAAGTTTGGCCTGTAATTACACACACAAGCCCCCAAAATAGGGTGGCCGAACGGTTTGCGGAGTGGTCTTGATATCGGAAGGTCGCTAGTTCGTATCCCCGGACGGCCACGTTAAAATTACCACCGCTGAAGTGCCCTTGGACAAGGCATTGAACCCCCTACCATGAAATGTTCTATATGAGCAGGGCCTGGCTGTAAACAAGTTCTTGAGCTTAGTCCAGTTACCATGGGTAAACATAGTACCTTTCCTTTCCTTAGTCCAGTTACGCTGGGTAAACATAGTACCTTTCCTTTCCTTAGTCCAGTTATACCCTGGGTAAACATAGTACCTTTCCTTTCCTTAGTCCAGTTATACCCTGGGTAAACATAGTACCTTTCCTTTCCTTAGTCCAGTTATACCCTGGGTAAACATAGTACCTTTCCTTTCCTTAGTCCAGTTATACCCTGGGTAAACATAGTACCTTTCCTTTCCTTAGTCCAGTTACCCTGGGTAAACATAGTACCTTTCCTTTCCTTTCAGAGTGGTTATGAAACGCCGCCGTCTCCCCTCTCCAGTCCATTCTCTCTCTCTCTCTCTCTCTCTCTAGAGAGAGAGAGACATAGACAATGTGACAGAGAGACGAGCAGGGCGGCCCGCAGGCATACAGACAGAGTCACAGATGAGTATAGCAGTGACGTGCAGAGAATGTCAGAGAGGCACGGGGGCTGCAATTCCCTTTTTGAAAACAGCGGATTTTCCCATGTCGCGCTGCTGCATTTCTACACAGTCGGAACTATAATTCTTTCAACGTGAAATGCTGCCTTCAAGTTCAGGGAGAGGTCGTGGGGGTGGGGTGGTGAATCTCCTGAATTCTGCCTTGGCGTGGAAAGGGGGGGGCATTTGCGTTTATTTCAAAATAGTGAATGCTGCATTCATGTGGTCTGGTATACAGATGGTGCCCCCCCCCCCCCCCCCCATTCGATATCTATGTGTGCACGTGCCTGATGATGAGTTTAAGGCAGGCAGACAGCCAGTGTAGAAGAGAGAGAGAACCCCCCCCCCCCCCGCCCAGACTGACAATGCATGGCAGGACAGACGGCGCACAGACAGAGTGATGCACTGTGGGAAACGGGCCCATCATGGCGGGAAGTCAATAAGCCTATAGCGTATTAGAAGCTTCTCGTAAGCATGTCATGACACGGGGAGTCAGTGGAGGAGGAGGGGGGGGGGGGGTACAGTATAGTACAGTATATGTTCGGCGTGGATGGAGCAGCTTCCTCTGACAGTCCCCCTGACTGCAAACCTTAACCCATTTTGGGGCCGGGAACCCCCTTTTGGTGTTTTAAAATACTTTAGCTATTGAAAAAAATAGCATATCCGACAAGCTTGTACGTAGGTCTGCTATTTTGAAAAACCGTGAAAATGTGGCACACATCTTTGAATATATTATATTTCAGAGCGAACATTTTTTATTTAAATATTGGCTTCTGGGGGGGGTCCCCTGGAACTACATATTTTGAGATGGGGGGGTCCGTGTGGCCCAATAGAGATAATTCTGGGGGTCCTTGACATGAAAAAGGTTGAGCACCACTGACATAGAAACATGGGTGTTTCAGAAAAATGTTAGGATTTAGAAGCCTTTTCTTTAATCGACACGACCTCAGTCGAAAATGGGTTAACCAGTGAGCTTCTATATACTGTAACAGTAACACCCAGAAGCGTGTCAAACACATGTCCATACGCAGCGTGCACGCACACACACACATACACTCAGACATGCGTGCGTGCACGCACACACACGCACATGTACATTATCTTTCTCTCTCTTGAGCACTAGTGCCCTCTATAGGTCAACGTCTTTTTTTTTAATACATTTTTATTTCATTTTAAGAAGAAAGGGACAGGCATACAGAAAATGCAAATAAAACATAATTCTGATTCTTTGCCAACTACAGTAAGTCCCCCTTGCCTCGAGACGTCAAGGTCTTTTTTTAAAAAAAACAATTATTGCCTTTCTACAAGACAGACAGTGAAATGCTAAGTGACGAGGTGAAGCCGTGGGGTGTATCGTCCATGTCTCCGGCTCAGATCAGTGGCATTGATCTGGTATATAGGCTTTGGTTCACAACCCATAGGCTGTCTGTCTAAATAGCTGCTGTCTCGTGTCCAGTATAATGTGCTATATCGACTCTCTCTCTCCCTTCACTCAGCGCCATACGATCCATAGCACAAAGACAATGGCTCGGCTCGACGGAGGCAGACGGAGAAAACGACAGCCTCCTTGAGCCCTTTTTGTCCCCCCGCCCCCCCCCCCCCCCCCCCCAAAATGAGTTAATAGCACAGGCAGACTCTTCACATACTAGAGCATGTCTGAAATAAGTGTCAGAGCTGAAATTGAAACATGAAATAAATGCTTAAGCATGTAGCTATAGGTGTAATGTTAGAGACCACAGAAGTGAACCTTTCAAGCCTGTTTTCTCTCAACTCGCTGTTTCTCTGCAAGACATTATACTCTATAAGCCATATCTCCAAACTGGTGGGTCAAACTGAACAACCAATATGTCAATTTGAAGCTATGATTCCCTGCTTTCATATATGAAAAATCCAATGGCAGTCCCTCAGTCAGTCAAATATATATATATATATATATATATATATATATATATATATATATATACATAATCTCATGCTCAGTTTCTTAGCCCCTCCTATGCCCGGCTTTGCGTGTTTGTGTGGAATTTCAGCGGTGCCTTGATTGGCTGATCACCCCATGGCGATGATGATTTGATTGGCTGAGCAAAGTTATGAGGATTTAAAAAGTGCAGGGCGGGGAAAATTGAAGACGCAAATTGTGATCGCCCCCCCCCCCCGGAACGAGAAGATGTATGATGATAAAAGAGCGCCCCTCACTTCACACGGGTGTGATTTTTGTGTGTGTGACTAATTTAACATTCTAATTTGAGTCGTGTATAGTGTATGAGCGCACGGCTGTGCAGATGAGCTTGCGTACTTTAATACTTGCATACTGTGTGTGCGCTGTGCACGTGTGCGTGCGTGTCCTGCTTGAACCAGTACCGCTGTGATGAAGGACTTGGCGCCATGCTGCTACTAATTAAACATCCTAGTCACTCCATTGACTTAATTAGATGAGTCTGTTTCCTCGACTGCAAAAGGAAAAGGAGAGAGAGGATAGAGAGAGAGAGAGAGAGAGAGAGAGAGAGCATGGAAACATGCATGTGCACATGAGCGCACACACAAAGATGAGGGGTTGATGAGGACAAAGTGGATTTGAACTGACAAGCATGTCCAGCGTATATATATGGCGGCCATGGAAGCTGAGTTTGCATGAGGACATGAAGCTATACGACGATGGCCGACACACTCTCAGGAGGTGTTAAATGGTAAACGCATTAGTGGCACTGGTGATAAAAGGGGAGAGGGAGAGAGAGAGAGAGAGAAAAGATGAGGTTATTGAGTGGCAAAAGGACAAGGAGGAATATACTGTTCAACAGAAGATGGATGGAGAGAGGTCAGTCCGTTGCTCTCCCAGGTTGGCAGAGCGAGTGTATAGCCGTATAGCGCCCAAGATTACATTTATTAGATCATTGACACCGGGTGGGGGAAAAAATGGATTACAAACATCTTTTAAATGTGTTTTTTAATAAAGAAACAGGAATATGGATGGATGGATGGAAATGGAAATGGTTGAATGCATCCATTTCAGAATGCATGCTGGAATGGATGGATAGTTGTTGGATGCACGGCACGCACGCACGCACACACGCACGCACGCACACGCACGCACGCACGCACGCGCACACACAGTCACACACAGTCACACACACATGCTCCACATGTCCCAGACGCTTCTCCCTTCTGGCTCGCAAACTGTGGAATGAGTGCAAGCTTAATGAAAAGGCTCAAATGTCATTTAAATAGCATGTTGTGTAGACAGATGCCAGGTCATTGTTGACCTGGCATATGATCCTATATATACTGTATAGTGTGTATAGTTTCAATGTAAAGTTTTTACAAAATGTAGATTTTTGGGGGATACTCTAACTGTTAAGCGTTATTCATAGTCTGGGATTTTCGGTGGTGGGGTGACCACGGAACTACAACATGACGTCACGAGCCGCGGTGAAGAGCAAACCACCGCCACCACCGCCCCCCAGCCCTTCTCTCTGTTTTTTACTCACCACACCGCTCAACGTTATTACAGCTCCGGTGGTCAGCTCACCACCGGAGCGGTGGTCACCTCACCACCGAAAATCCAGACTATGAATGAACCTTTAGACTACTGATGATAGGTTCTTGTTGCGAACGCAGTGAGCACTTACTATTAGACCTAGCAGATCATGTCTGTCTGTGTGTGTGTCTGTCTGTCTGTCCCACTATACGTCCAAATATGGAGTGTGTTGCATCATCAGCTCCATATATGGGCACAAAAGGGGCCAGGTCCACATATACAGTAAACAGCGGGACAGACACACAGACAGACACACAGACAGACAGACATGATCTGCAGGGTCTCAGCTGCGTTTGCGCGTCTTACTGGTACGTATTTATCTTGTATGCATTGGACGATTTTTTTTTGTTTGTTTAAAAAAATAGTACATTAACAAGGTGTGTAGTGCAGTCTAATCATTAACTACAAAGTGATTACATGTTTGTTTTTTTTTTACAAAACAGCAGAGTAAGATAATACACTAATAGCATATTAACCAGACAATATAATCCTCACTCAACACAGACACAACAAGCAAGCCTGGGCTTGTTCCGTTTCGCAAAACACCCAGGTGTCGCCTTGTGTTGACCTTGATTATTGTAAATCGCTCTGGATCAAGAGCATCTGGCCTTATACAATATTGTACTCCACGCGTATACAGTACAACATGAGGTTAATATGTCTTTGTCTCGCTTTGTGTCGTCAGTGTGATCAGCAGAGCCCCGGGACTGAAGCTGGTGGTGGAGACGCTCATGTCCTCTCTGAAGCCCATCGGAAACATCGTGGTCATCTGCTGTGCCTTCTTCATCATCTTGGCATCCTGGGAGTACAGGTGAGGAGAGGGGAAGAGGAGGGGAGGGGAGGGGAGAGAGGAGAGGAGAGGAGAGGAGAGGGAGGGAGGGGAGGGAGGGGAGGAGGGGAGGGGAGGGGAGGGGAGGGGAGGGGAGGGGAGGGGAGGGGGGGGGGGGGGGGAGGGGAGGGGGAGGGGAGGGGAGGGGAGGGGGAGGGGAGGGGAGGGGAGGGGAGGGGAGGGGAGGGGAGGGGAGGGGAGGGGAGGAGAGGAGAGGAGAGGAGAGGAGAGGAGAGGAGAGGAGAGGAGAGGAGAGGAGAGGAGAGGAGAGGAGAGGGAGAGGAGAGGAGAGGAGAGGAGAGGAGAGGAGAGGAGAGGAGAGGAGAGGAGAGGAGAGGAGAGGAGAGGAGAGGAGAGGAGAGGAGAGGAGAGGAGAGGAGAGGAGAGGAGAGGAGAGGAGAGGAGAGGAGAGGAGAGGATCCAGAAAAGCGTGACAACCCTATGCCATGTATACATAGTTTAGGCACACACCCGGAGAGATGACATGGCGAGAGTCGACGTAGCTATTTGCACAGTATACGTGGGACGAATAAAGGCTATTCTATATGCAGTTCTCTCATAATAGTATAAGTCACACTCCAGGACATATTATAAGCGGTTCCCAAATGTTCAAAGAGAAATTATAGACATTCAGCCAAAAAATAGCAGCTTCGCGCCACATTGTGAGCTTGTAGATCGGCTATTTTCACTACTTCTTATACATTTGTATTCTAATTCATGTTTTTTTACAAAAAACTTTAAATGTAGGAAACAAAAATAAAGGGACCCCATGAAAAACGGTGCACATTAACCGCAAGCAGCGCATGTCCGACTGCATGTCCTCTTGACCGTTGTTTTTCCAGATGTCCATGTCCGTTCCGTTGGTGTGTCGGATTAAGCGTGCACACCCCATGAAAAACCTAGTGTTTTGGGACGCAGTTTGGGACCCATGCACTTACAGTATGGGGTTTCTCGTAATAGTCCTTCAGCCCATGAAGGAACCGATCTATACTAAATGGGCTCTGTGTCCTTGGACATCAGATGTGTGTGTGTGTGTGTGTTGTAACGGTTTCAGGGAGAAACCCTACAAAGGTCACTGTATAAACTACAGCGACCTACCTGTTGGCTCGGGTATATATAATAAATCAGTCAATCATTGCAAGGACACAAGAAGTGTAGTTTGAGGGGTGTATTTCGAAAGCAGTTCAGTTCAGATACATACACAAAGTACCAGTTTCGTTCATGTCCGGTTTTCACCATAAACAAAAATACTGCGCACCACGGTGGTGGAACCAAAACAAAGAAACCAAACAAAAGAAAGGAAAACAAACAAGTCCTGGCGCGTGCGTGTGTGTGCGTGTATGTGTTTGGTGTGGTACTAGAGTGGTGTTAGCCCCGCTGTTAGCTACGTGTAGCTCACCCACAGCCCGTGCAACCCTCCGTAGCTCCTACTCCTCTCGGTGCATGCCGGCTCGGCTGCTTCCTCTTCAAAAGACAAGTTGACAACGTTGAGTTGCTGGTTGCTGTCACTCCGGTGACTCCGGTGTTTCCCACGAAACCGCGGACTTTACTCGCGCTACTCGTAGCCGCTTCTAAAGGACCAAGGGAAAAACCCTGTCTCCACCTCCCAGTCTGCACACCCAGCCTTCACACTCCCCGCCGCTCGCTAGACAGGTCCCTGACGTCAGCATAAAAAGACGTATATCATTCAGAAGGGACTGACGGCCCCAATGGGCGTGCGTGGCGTGTGTGCGTGGTGACGCTAATCGCCACATTCCTCCCCCCTTGGAAAAAGACGTCTACGGGGAGACGTCCACTCTGCACTTTCATTTGGGAATCCCAGAAACTCCTCCGAATCACTGTCCTCCTCGAAAATGTCGAGAACGCATTGGCGTTGAGCCTTCTCCTCCTCCTCTTTTTTGAGATGAGTTAGGTGACCCGCCTTTTGGGAATCAGGAAAACCCAGGAAATCTTCAGAGTCGCTCTCTTCTGCAAAGATCTCGAGGACTCGCTGACGTTCTTGAGCCTCCACTTCTTCTGCAGTGGGGTAACAGGGTTTCAGCCGTGAGACGTGAACGGTTTTCCTGCCCTCTCCATTGTCCTCTCTCGCAATTTCCACATTGACAGGGCCCATTTTTCGAATGACCCTGAAAGGACCATGCCACCTAGCGGCTAACTTTGCTGCAAAGGCGGTTTCCTTCTTGGAATAAGGATGGGTACGCAACCAAACCCTGGCATTGTCCTCGAATACTATGTCACGGTGTTTGCGATCATAGTTCCTCTTCTGTCGCCGTCGTCCCTTGAAAAGATTGTCTTCCACAAACTCCTTCATGCTGGACAGTTCTGCCGTTTTGGGGTAAGCTGGAGAATCGGGGTCCATGTTCCTGGGCAATAACAGTACTTCCAGTGGTCCTCGTAAACTCCTGCCCAGATTCAGGTCCGCCGGAGTCACCCCTGTGGATTCATGGACTGCAGAGTTTATGGCGAAGCGGAAGTCAGGCAGGTTCTTGTCCCAGGCTTTATGATTTTCTCCCACATACGACGCGATCATGACCTTCAAGGTTCGATTTATCCTCTCGGTGAGGTTTGTCTGTGGGTGGTAAGCGGTCGTCATCTTGTGACCCACATTCCAGCTTTTGCAGGTTGCGCTGAATACCGCAGAGACAAACTGTGATCCCTGATCCGAAAGGAGATAGTCCGGAACCCCCCAACGGGTCAAGATGTCCTGAGTGAAGAACTTGGACACTATCTCGGCTGTGGCTTTCTTCAAGGGGAACAACTCTACCCAGCGAGAATAGTAGTCCACGAAGACCAACAAGTAGAGATTCCCTGCCGTACTTCGGGGAAAGGGCCCCATAAGATCTACGCCCAGCATTTCCCACGGCCTGTGGACAACTGTCTGCTGCAACATTCCAGCCACCTTGCGACATTCCGGCTTGTACCTCTGGCAAGTTTGACAATTCTGAACAAACTCCCGGACGTCTCGGTTTATTGTCGGCCAGAAAGCGAGCGACTGCAACCTCTTGTAGGTTTTAAATCTCCCCAGGTGTCCGGCTATGGTGTCCTCGTGGACACCACGAAGCAGATCCTGTCTTAGTGAGGCAGGGATATATACCTGGTACGAGCTTTTATAAGGGAGCGTAACCACTCTGTACACCTTGTCTTCCAAGATGGTGAATGTAGTGGTCTCATTGACCTTGACCTCCCCTTCATCCATTACTCTCCGGTAAAGTTCTTGTATTTCCCCATCCTCCTGCTGCGCCTTCCAGATTTCCTCGTCAGAGATGGGGATCTCCTGGACGGACGCCTTTTGGGATGGCTGCATGATTGCACAGGTTGGGGAGAAGGTGTAGGGTATCTCCCCTGGAGCCCGAGACAGGGCATCCGGAACCACATTGTACTTGCCCTTCCGGTACTCCACGGCAAAGGTGAACTCTTGGAGCTTCAGAGCCCACCGCATGAGGCGGGAGTTGGTCCGTTGAGATTTAAAGACCCACACCAGAGAGGAATGGTCCGTCACAACGGTGAAAAGCCTTCCCTCCAGGTAGTATCTCCATTTCTCCAAGGCCCAAACTATGGCCAAACACTCTTGCTCAGTTGTAGAGTAGTTTCTCTCTGCCTTGTTGAGGCTCCGGCTGGCATAGGCAAGAACTTCCTCCGATCCCAACCCGGTCTGCTGCACAAGAACTGCTCCCACCCCAACGTCACTGGCGTCTGTGTAGACGGTGAAGGGTAGCTCAAAGTTCGGATGTCCTAAAATGGGTGAGGACACCAGATGGGTTTTGAGGATCTCAAAGGCTCCTTGACACTCCTCTGTCCATTTGAACTTGACCCCTTTCCTCTTCAGATGGTTCAATGGCTCTGCTATGTGTGAAAAGTTGGGTACGAAACGGTGGTACCACCCCGACATGCCCAAGAACCGTTGTACCGCCTTAAGGTTGGTAGGGACAGGGTACTGTTCCACAGCCCTGGTCTTTTCAGGGTCCACTTGGACTCCAGCAGCGGAAACCACATGACCCAGGAACTTCAGGGAGGTCTGAAAGAAGCTGCTTTTCTTCATGTTGACCGTTAGCTTGGCCTCCCTCAGTTTGTCCAATACTGCCTGGATGTCATGGTGATGCTGCGCCCAGGATGAGCTGTAGATGATAATATCGTCCAAATAAACAAAGCAGATGTGACCTTTGAGCTCCCCCAACGTCTGCTCCATGAGCCGTTGAAACGTGGCTGGGGCATTTTTAAGGCCAAAGGGCATGACCTTGAAGTGAAACAGCCCAAAAGCACTGACAAAAGCAGTCTTATCCTGGCTTTCTTGATCCATTTTGCATTGCCAATAACCGCTGTTCAAGTCAATGCTGGAAAACACCACAGAGCCTGCAAGTGATTCCAGAATCTCCTGAATGGTGGGAAGAGGATAGGCATCAGTGTGGGTGAGGGCATTCAGCTTGATGTAATTCACACAGAATCGATAGCTCCCATTCTTCTTGGGGATCAAGACGACCGGAGACGACCATGCCGAAGAAGAAGGCTCTATGACGTCCGCAGCAAGCATTTCGTCTATGAGCTCTTTCATGATCTTCAGTTTCGATGGTGAAACACGGTAGGCCTTCTGTTTGATGGGCATGTGTTGGGTCACAAAGATCTTGTGTGTGAGCACCTCTGTGCACCCTAGAGCTGATGTGCATACATCCCCATTCTGCTGAAGTTGAATACGGAGTTGG
The DNA here is from genome assembly GCF_963924005.1 of Protomyctophum bolini. Lineage (NCBI taxonomy): Eukaryota > Metazoa > Chordata > Actinopteri > Myctophiformes > Myctophidae > Protomyctophum > Protomyctophum bolini. Next base: position 33,573,456 of record NC_137879.1, read on the forward strand.
GCCTTTCCAGCGTCATCTAGCTGAGCATTCTCTGTAGCCTTTTCCAAAAGCTCTAGGTCCTGGTCACCTGCCCGCGGTGGAATTAAGCGTGGGGCCACTGCCGTAAAGAAGCACGCTCGGCCTGGTGCTGGTTCTTGGAGTGACATGGCAAGGAAGGAGTACTTTGCAGTGTCTTTGTCTTTGAACCAGTAGCTATTGCTGGCCACGTCCACCTGTACACCACTGGCACACATGAAGTCCAGTCCCAGGACGACGTGAAAAGCCAAGGTCTCAGCCGTAAGGATCACTACCGGGATAGTCCATGAGCGGCGCTGCAGGGTAATTTTGACCTCTGCCCATCCCAACGGCTGCCGTGGGCTCCCGTCTGCCAAAAACAGAGGTCCTTCCGACCACTGATTAAGCTTTCTGCTCTTCCCAACGATGTTCTTCCAGATTTCTTCATTCAGCAATGTATAGGTTGAACCAGAGTCAAGGATTCCATTAACCGCCACCCCTACAACAGAAAGAGGCACCAGCAGTTGCTGTGGATGGAAGGCAGACGCCACGACACAAGAGGAAGTGTCCGGTACAGTGACATCCCTGTCCGTAGTCGGCCCTGCATGAGAGACTGCATGGGCAGTAGGAGGAGTAAAGGAGGACGTCTGTGGTTTTTTATCCCATTTGTTGGTTTTTCCTTTTTGTGCCGTATTGTTGGGACATGAGGCAGGGGAATGGGCGCCCTTACAATGCCAGCAGTAGGCCTGAGAAGGATTTTGTCCTGTAGAATTGGAAGCGGAATAGTCAGAGCCTTTACTCATAGCTTGACCTCTCTTATCCTGCATCCTTTTTTGTTTCTCTTCATCCTTTTCCAACTGTTGACCTAGACGCACTAGTGCATCTACCGAGGCCACCCGGCTGCTTCGAAGTTGACTGGCCAGTTGAGGGCGAGCATTCTTCAAGATCATTTGTATGGTTTTCTCCTCAGTTATATCAGGCCTCCAACGCAACAGTAGAGACCTGTATGAGTATGCGAAATCCCTAATGCTCTCCTCCCCTTGCACCCTGGTTCTCACCCGCTCTTCCAGTTCATCCGCATAATCTTCGGACAGAAAAGCTGCAAGGAACTTATGCTCGAAGTCGCCCCAAGTGTGAATGTCCTTGCGTTCGACATCCCACCAGTCCCGAGCGGTGCCATATAGCACGTTGCGCAGAGTGGCCAGTAGCTCCCCATTGTTAAGTGGGTTTAAGGCAAGAAAGTCGTTACTCTTCTCCAGGTAACGAAGGGGGTCGCTACAATCGTCCCTTCTCCCGAATGATGGGAACTCCAGTTTCACAGGGCTTTGTCCGAAAAATCGAACTCTCCCCTCAGTAGCTGAGGCAACTGGCACATCGACCGGAGCTGAAGATGTTACTACTTCCGAACTGACCTCTTTCCGCCTTGTGGAACACAATGGATGCGGTTGGTTTCTGGCTTGTAACGTCTCCGGCGCAAAAACGTCACCAAGTGGTAAAGTTTGGACTTTGGACCTGGAAAGAGTGGAAGAAGCGCTTTGATGTTTCAGACAAGTCACCTCTCCAACCACCTCTTTGAGTTGATTTGAACATTCCAATAGCTGTTGTGAACAGTTAGCCACGGTTTCATTCAGGTGATTGACAGTCGTTAGGAGGGGTAATAGTGCGAGGTCCCTGTCCTTTCCAGAGTCCGTGAGAAATTGTTTCAGCTTCCAAGTTAAGTTTAGGTTAATTTCCTTCCTTATGTACTCTGCTTGGAGATCCAACATTTCTTGCAATTGTTTAGATTTTTGTTTTTCCATCTCCTGGAGTCCCTTTGCAAAATTCTCCAATCCTTCCCTCATTGTTTCTCGAAGATTTTGGACATCCTCCTGAAGTTCATTTGCTTGAGTTTGCTGTAGCTCATTGGTTTGCATTGGAGCATCCCTTGTTTCCGTGCGCGCCCCCAGGTCAAATAATGGGTACCTTATTTCCCGTTGGGGCTGTACATTAGCACCTGGGGGTTCCGCTGGGGAAGCATTAGGTGGGGAACTGGGGAATGTACCCGCTGGAGGTGTTTTGTAATTGAGTGAGCTCGAGGCTGTGGGGGGGTTGGGTGAGTTAGAGGCTGTGGGGGGGTTGGGTGATGCCATCGCCGACATCACCGGACTTAAACCCTCCACATTCTCAAATAGCAACAAGTCAAGTGCTGTATCCATTTGTGACTCTTTGTAGGACACACAACCGCCCTTCCAAAAACCAACCCTTTTCACCGTTTTTCAATGCAAATACCTTTTTTCCCCCTTGTTTCCACCAAAAATATATTTTTTTACAGTGTAACCTCGGAAAAGTATTCAAAACAACCCTTTTCACAGTGTTTTCAATGTAAATACCTTTTTCCCCTTTGTTTCCACAAAAAAATTTTTTACAGTGTAGTACAAGTTCCGTTTTTTTTACAGTGTAGTTTTTTTTTTGTGTGTTTTTTTTTGTTGTTGTTTTTTTACAGTGTTACAGTGTTATCGAGCCCCACATCGGGCGCCATTTTCTATGTAACGGTTTCAGGGAGAAACCCTACAAAGGTCACTGTATAAACTACAGCGACCTACCTGTTGGCTCGGGGTATATATAATAAATCAGTCAATCATTGCAAGGACACAAGAAGTGTAGTTTGAGGGGTGTATTTCGAAAGCAGTTCAGTTCAGATACATACACAAAGTACCAGTTTCGTTCATGTCCGGTTTTCACCATAAACAAAATACTGCGCACCACGGTGGTGGAACCAAAACAAAGAAACCAAACAAAAGAAAGGAAAACAAACAAGTCCTGGCGCGTGCGTGTGTGTGCGTGTATGTGTTTGGTGTGGTACTAGAGTGGTGTTAGCCCCGCTGTTAGCTACGTGTAGCTCACCCACAGCCCGTGCAACCCTCCGTAGCTCCTACTCCTCTCGGTGCATGCCGGCTCGGCTGCTTCCTCTTCAAAAGACAAGTTGACAACGTTGAGTTGCTGGTTGCTGTCACTCCGGTGACTCCGGTGTTTCCCACGAAACCGCGGACTTTACTCGCGCTACTCGTAGCCGCTTCTAAAGGACCAAGGGAAAAACCCTGTCTCCACCTCCCAGTCTGCACACCCAGCCTTCACACTCCCCGCCGCTCGCTAGACAGGTCCCTGACGTCAGCATAAAAAGACGTATATCATTCAGAAGGGACTGACGGCCCCAATGGGCGTGCGTGGCGTGTGTGCGTGGTGACGCTAATCGCCACAGTGTGTGTCTCTGAATGACCCCCCCCCCCCCCCCCCCCTGGTCTAACAGATGTGTCGGGGGCTAATGGTCATACGGACAGCACGCCTGGACAGCAATCGGAAGCCGCCTGCCACTTGAGAATGGGCTTTTTATATAGTGTTCACTCTTCTGTATATATACTAGTTAAACTATATAACTGCTCCAAAATCTATTAAATGATCCTCATCATGCCGGGGACTTCTGCGATGAACTACCGTGAAACGCATGCAGGTCCCTCCTCCCGGGCTTCGCTTCCCAGTGCAGTGTGACTATTACACACACTTATCTCTCCCGGAGATAATAGACGATAGAGAGAATCTATAATCTAATTGTGCGTTGCAGCGCGGATTTACGTTAAAGTGCCAGTCACTGTGGAAGAAAAGCTACGTGTGTTTTTTTTTGTAGTGAACAAAATTATATTGACCATTGTGTATGGTAGAGTATTAACATACAATATAGATAACTATTTTTTTTACTCCCTAGGAATTTACCCCTTGTTGTATTGTCTGACCATTACTCACCAGCTCTATATTACAGTAGTTCAGTAGTGAAAATGTCAGCACACCAAGGTGTGAATCTTGGGTATATAGGACAGTGAAAGTTACACTGATTGATGTTTTACCGCGCGTTTACCTAGATTACTGTAACCCATTCCAACCGGGAAAGCAACTGTGTCATTTTAGATGTATTTTGCGTTAGCAGATGTACAATACAAGATGTAGGCATGCCACAGATATCTGCTATTCAAAAATAGCAGATATACAAGCTTGTACATCTGCTATTCATTTATTTTACATCGTTGAAAAATCTTGAGAGTGTGACTACTACCAATGCAGAAGGCATTCGTAGAATCGGCCACAGGTCTTAATGGCCAATTAAGAGCTGCTAAATGTAGCTGCTAAATGCCTAATACAATTGTGAATTGAAATTGTAAATTGAGTGCCGCTTTTCACTGGCTGGCTTTTGTTTGTTGTTTCTTCTTCACCCACAGCTGTTCAAGGGGAAGTTCTTTGTGTGTCAAGGAGAGGACGTCAGGAACATCACCAACAAGTCGGACTGCATGCGGGCCAGCTACAAGTGGATCAGGCACAAGTACAACTTTGACAACCTGGGCCAGGTGAGACCGGGGTGCATACTTATAGTTTAGACTAGGCATTGGATAGACATGGGTTAAGGTTAGGTTTAGGTGTGCTTGCCCCGTGGGAGGTTAGGGTTAGGGTGAGGGTTTGAGATAGGTTGTAGTTGTAGGACTAATGACTGGTCCAACCAATGACTAGTCTAACCCAAAAACTGTCTAAACTAAGTACTGCACCCGGTGAGACCGCGCGCAGGGCATCCGTTCATCCACTCTGGCCCCTTTTCCACCGAAATAACTTTGGTTCCGTTCCTAGATTGTTGGAACCTTTTGGTGCTTTTACTAGAACCGGTCGGCCATTTTCTTGGTTCCCGTTCCGTTATAAGGTCTCTGAACCAATTTCATTTTCAGTGGAAACACTCAATATTAGATGGGAATAAATAACTGAACTGGTTCAATGACCTCGTTGGAAAGGTGGCCTCGGCGTCTGAAATATATTATTTGACCATCTTTTGTATATCGTTATACATAATTTTTGACCTAAATCTAAGCCCCAAGCCCCTCTATTTTAGCTCTTTTGACAGAAATGTCAGACATTTATCCCAAAATGTTTCCATTGTATTCAATTCATCAACATGGTCATTAGATGCACTGGAACACACACTGTATACTTTCTTCCCCTTCTCCTGAAAAGTAACAGTTTTGGACACACAAAACACACGCACAAAATGAACACAAGCTTTTGTGGAGAAAGTCAGAAGTTGTTGAGGATTAACGTTCTTTACATATACCAGTGCTGGTTTTGACCAGGGGGGCAGTCAGACAGATATTTTGTGAAGCCACTAAGGAAATCGGGATTTCCTGAAAGTTCATATAATGGCCTGTTGTGGCGCTGTCATTGGGCCCAAAAAACCCCATAGCTCCATAGAGGTCCATGTATTTGGGCCCAACTTCACCTAGACTGTATTATCTTAATAAACATGCATGGTCATGAATACTTTCTGCTTCCAGTCACTAGTTTAAAGTCTCATTTCTCATGTCATAATATTCTTTTTGGAAAATGATGGTCCCATTTATTAAAAAAATGACCATAGAGTCACGTATGTTCTGAGGGGCGTGGCTACCGTTACAGTCTATGAACGGGATCCCCCACCCACTCGAGTCAAAATAAAAACCAACGAAGAAGAAGGGGGGAAGTCCCGCCTCGTTGTCTGGGCCAGCTTAATGGCCAGCTGGGCCCAAACGGATCTAGAAAGATGGCGACTTACAATACAAGGACTGACAGGCTTCATTTTACGTCCATATCAGACCCGGAGAACGCTTTGTCCATATTTTTTACAGTCTATGGTTTTGACCCATGTTGTTGCGTCTCTCCTCCTCTCTCCTATTCCCCACGTCCAGGCCTTGATGTCTCTCTTTGTACTGGCCTCCAAGGACGGATGGGTGGACATTATGTACGACGGACTGGACTCAGTCGGCGTTGACCAGCAGGTAAGCGTGTGTCTCGATCGTACGCACAGGGCACGGCTGTTGCCACGAACGCAGACGACACGCGTGCATTACATTTTGACCTATAAGCTATCGTGTTTTAGCTATTGAAGAATTCACGTCAAGTAAGAATGTATTACTGTTTAAGCCAAGTAACTAATTCAACTAAGTCAAATAACTACTTGAGTAACAAGGGAACCCCTTTTGGTGTTTGAAGCATTATGTTATAATTTAGCTATAGCCACAGAGTGGCTTGTAGGTCTGCTATTTTTGAAAAGCCGTGAAAATGTGGCGCAAATCTTTGAATAATATATTTCAGAGTGAACATATTTAACTAAAATATTGGCTTCTGGGGGGGGGGGGGGAGGGGGGTCCCTGGTCCCTGGAACTACATATTTTGAGATGGGGGGTCCGTGTGGCCCAATAGAGATTATTCCGGGGGTCCTTGACATGAAAAAGGTTGAGCACCACTGACATAGAAACATAGGATTTTGAAGCCTTTTTTTGGGTTAATTACCTTTGGAGTATACGCCCAAGTATTTGCGCCTTTGATCCATGGAAATCCGCTTAGGAACACTCCAACCACAGTAACACTCTGTCCGCCTCTGTCCTCTCCAGCCGCAGACTATAGTGTAACACTCTGTCCGCCTCTGTCCTCTCCAGCCGCAGACGATATAGCGTAACACTCCGTCCGCCCTCTCTGTCCTCTCCAGCCGCAGACGATATAGCGTAACACTCCGTCCGCCCTCTCTGTCCTCTCCAGCCGCAGACGATATAGCGTAACACTCCGTCCGCCCTCTCTGTCCTCTCCAGCCGCAGACGATATAGCGTAACACTCCGTCCGCCCCCTCTCTGTCCCCTCCCCGCAGCCGCAGATGAACTACAACCCGTGGATGCTGCTCTACTTCATCTCCTTCCTGCTCATCGTGTCCTTCTTCGTGCTCAACATGTTCGTGGGCGTGGTGGTGGAGAACTTCCACAAGTGCCGGCGCTCGCAGGAGGCCGAGGAGGCCAAGATCCGCGAGGAGAAGCGCCTGAAGCGCATGGAGAAAAAGAGACGGAGTAAGGAGAAGGAGCTCGCTGGTCGGTAGTCTTTCCACATCTTTCTGAGTCCTTGCCTTGATTTGAGCCTGTTTATTATAAGTTGGTTTGGCCTTTTATATAATTAACGGAGGAACGCACATACTTCCCCCTTTTTTGAGCGGCCGCTATACAGTAGAACCCCCCCCCGCCCCCCTCCCCCCTCCTGAGACGCTATACGCCTTGAGTATACACCTCCCCTCCCTCCTCTCCGACCGACGCCCTCTCCCTCCCTCCCTTCGCGGCGGTCACCCGTCCTGGCAACCGAACGACGCGAGGACAGACGACCGCTGGCGGTTATTATAGGCTTTTAGAATCCCCCCCTTCCCCCCCTCCCCTTGTGCGTCGCCCTGCCTGGCCTGGTGTTAGTAGGCAGCAGCTCGCGCTAGCTCGCGCTAGCTCGCTTGCGGGGGGCATCAATTGGGAGCAGCATGCCCCGCCCGGTGTTGGTGTTTTTGTTGGTGGGGGTGGGGGCGACGGGGGTGCTTGCATGGTAGTCTGGTTGTTGTGTGCATTATAACGGAGCTTATATATGGCTAGAGGAGGAGGAGGAGGAGGGGTTTGAGGAGGGCGAGATTAGTTTTATTTGAAGTGAAACAAAAACACACGCAAAAAAGAAAACCCCGGGCCCTTCTCCTCTTCTGCATGCGGTAGTCGGTTAGTACAAAGACCGGGAGGTCTGGTTTCCTATGATTTGAGTCCACTGCTCTCCTATATTATACACCACCCTAAATATAATAAGCATTGCCCCCAATTCTTGCATTGGATTTTTTTTGGGGACTTTTTTTTCTTCTCTTTCCTCCCATCTACTTTTTTTTTTTTTTTTTTTCAAAAGGCAAATCTTGTGCCTTTTGCAAAGTGTGTCCCTATATAGGAGCAGTGGATGTTATTATGCCGGCCGCGCTCACTGTATATATAGCAGATAATGTAAGGCTTTTTTTGATGATTTCCTGCTGTGTATATATATACGATAATCACGGGGGAACAGCCGGGAAATGTGTGTGTATGTTCATCTCTTGAGAAATACAGATGGACGTGGATCTTCTTTTTCCTTTTTTCTTCCTTTTTTTTTTCTCTCCCAGGAGGCGTTGTTGTGCCAGGGGGGTATTTGACCCTACAGAGCAACTGCCACACCCAAACTCTCTCTCACACACACACACACACACACACACACACACACACGCACCACATGGTTTAACGAAAACAACACAGGTACACTTGCTTACCTTTTTTTCCCCCTCCCGAACGCACACGAGCCCTTCCATAATCACGAGTTGATTTTCACCCGTTTCCTTTGAATATTTTTATTTGCTACAATTTTTTGGTAGAAAGGTTTGTCTTTTTTTTCAAGCTTGATATTTTTCTGTTGCTCGGAAACCATATTTCCTTTTTTAATATATATATATTCTTTTTACTAAATGGCTATTCAGATTGAGGACCCAAAAGATGGATGCTCCGTAGTGAGAAAAGGTGTGGAAAAAGAGAAAAATGGAAGGTTATACATTTTCTCTCTCTTTTTCTTTTTCACTCAAAGGTGAAAGTGGTTCTCAAATTGGGGTGCAGCTGGAGACCCCTATACCAAATGGACCCTTATGCGGGTCTGTAACTCTGAGAGCGTTACACATGGAACCAAATGGACCCGCATGGGTCCATTTGGTTCCATGTGTGACGCTCTCAGAGTTATGTGGGGTCCTTTGAAGCGCGGGCCCATTTTGGTTCCATTCGTACGCTCTCAGAGTTACGGAGCCGGTTCCAAGTTTGAGAACAAACCTCCCTATTAGGTGTTCCATTGCACGTTTTTGGTCGTATAAGAGTGAAGGACCGTTGTTGTTGTTGTTGTTGTTGTTGGAGAGACCTCTGGTTTTTAAGTTGAATGGACGGTGAAAGTGGACAGCGTTAATCAAGACCACTAGGACTCAGAACCTCATGGAAAGACAACAGAGCACTTTGTACCCACGCCAGCTTATTCTCTCATCGCTTCCTTCTGGCCTTACTCCATCGCTATTTCCCTGTTGCTCTCTCTCTCTCTCTCTCTCTCTCTCTCTCTCTCTCTCTCTCTCTCTCTCATTCTCATTTTTTCTCTCTCTCTCTCTCTCATTCTCATTTTCCACTCGCTCACTCACACTCGCTCACTCCAGCATGGAGCAGTGTTACGGTGAAATCGATGACCCGCTGGAATTATGTGACCGACCATCTTGTTGACTTCACACAACTCACCATGGAGGTCTTTAAATATGTGGCCTGAATACCGCTATAGGTTGAACTCTTGCTAATAAACAAACTGCAACGATTTACACATTCGGACGCTGACATTATGTGATGTCTGCACGGTTGTCACATATTCCGCAGGTCACCCATTTCACCATAACACCACCACCACGCTCGAGTGGCCGAGCTTTTGGGTATTATTGGAATTTGGCTTATTCTCTCATCGCTTCCTTCTGGCCTAATTACTCCATCGCTATTTCCCTCTCTCTCTCTCTCTCGCTCTCTCTCTCTCTCTCTCTCTCTCTCTCTCTCTCTCTCTCTCTCGCTCTCTCTCTCTCTCTCTCTCTCTCACACACACTAATATCCCCACATCCATCTTCTCTTCCTCTTTTGCTGCTGCTGCTGCTTCTCTCTTATATATATACACTAACCCGGTCTCGTCCCCCTCTATAGATATTTGTGTTCCTGGGCTGAGTTCACGGTTTTCAGACGGCACTCTAAAAGGTACTGAAGTTCACATTCGCATGTTGTCTCACGTTGTCATACGTGTTGTCTCAAAAACAAACCACCACCCCCCCTCCCCTCCCCCCCTCTCGCCACCACCGCCACCACCACCACCACCCACGCCATTGGTGGCCGATAGGGGGGGCCAAGCTTCAACGTTGTTCACGAGAGGTATGGGTACCCATCCCGTGTCGACCCGCCCCTCCCCTGCCTCTTTCTCATCAGACCTCAGTCTCAGTCTGCTAAGTCTGGACATGCTGTTATGCCCCTCCCTCCTTCTTCACCATGTTTTTTTTTTGTCCCCCCCCCCCCCCCTCCCCCCTGTCGTCGCTCACTGTATCGTGACTCCTTATTGTCCTTTAATTGTCACAGTTTCTCTCCACGCACAAAAAGAAAATGGTTCATCTATTCTGTGTGCTGTCCACAGCTGGCTCCCCCATGCCTGCAACCGTCACTCACGTTGGAGTGGACTCGGTCCAGTGGAGTGGACTCGGTCCAGTGGAGTGGGTTTTATGTGTGTTTGGTTTTCCGACGTATATACCAACGGAACGACATGCATGAGTCCGACACCCCATACCCAAAAACCCCAACCCTAAACCCTATAAACCTCACAGGAAGCCACGGGTTTAGTTTTAACCTGCCACGCATGTCAGGAGCTAGAGGTTAGTTTTAACCTGCCATGCATGTCAGGAGCTAGAGGTTAGTTTTAACCTGATACGCATGTCAGGAGCTAGAGGTTGGTTTTAACCTGATACGCATGTCAGGAGCTAGAGGTTAGTTTTAACCTGATACGCATGTCAGGAGCTAGAGGTTAGTTTTAACCTGATACGCATGTCAGGAGCTAGAGGTTAGTTTTAACCTGATACGCATGTCAGGAGCTAGAGGTTGGTTTTAACCTGATACGCATGTCAGGAGCTAGAGGTTAGTTTTAACCTGCCATACATGTCAGGAGCTACGGGTTAGTTTTAACCTGATATGCATGTCAGGAGCTACAGGTTAGTTTTAACTTGATATGCATGTCAGGAGCTACAGGTTAGTTTTAACTTGATATGCATGTCAGGGAGCTACGGGTGAGTTTTAACCGACCACGCATGTGGGACTCGGGAGCGGTGGTGTTGTTGGACTAATGCCTGTCGGACCGTTAGCATGTCTAAAACCAGCGTATATGCACCCCCCCCCAGTGAAGTACGTATAGCCGTGTGTTTGCCGAGCATTATTTGATCGGCACAAAATATTGTGTTTGTTGTCATGATTCGTCACGATCCGAGTTGGCTTTGTCCGCGGCGCGTAACCGTCTTTATATAAATACTTTTTGAAAAGCCTATGGAGAAAATGAATGGGGGAATAATTTCCTGGGCCACTCGGCGTTCTGAAAGGGGGCGGGCCTGCGACGCTCTATAGCCGATCTACAAGCGTCAGAGACAGGGACATAGAGGGAGAATGGGACAGGGGAGGAGTGTAGAGAATGTCTGCCAACCATTTTTTTTTCCCAAGGCATACCAGGTCAAAATAATGTTGTTTTGTTTTCCGAGGAAGCCAATTGCTTTCCGTTCATTCCGGTGCAATTTGAAAGTCATTGCTTGAGATAGGTAATCCAATACACTGTTAGCCTGCTATATTGACTTTTTGTGTTTTTGTCAAATTGTTTGTCAAATTGTCTGTCATTGTGGTGTGTCAGTGTGTGCGTGACTGCGTGTGCGCGTGCGTGTGTGTGTGTGTGTGTGTGTGTGTGTGTGCGTGTGCGTGTGTGTGTGTGTGTGTGTGTGTGTGTGGGGGGCAAAGCACATATGGATTTCAAAAGTCTAGACCAAAACGTTCCTGCGATGTTGACTCATTATTTATCGCTTGAGTTCGGTGACATTTTAATAAGAATAGAGGAAATAGCACGCAGCATCTAGATAGAATATATACAGGCATTCATGGGGTAATGGTTCGCTGCTATGTATTACAGTATGGCCGAAGTAACAGCTGTGAATAGAAGACTGACATTTATATACCGGTCTGGCCCTTTACCTTTGTGTTGTCCACGCGGATGGAATGTGTTAAGTTACTGTACTTAAGTACAATTTTGAGGTATTTGTACTTTACTTGAGTACTTTTTACTTCTACTCCACTACATATCAGAGCCAAAATTTTTACTTTTACTCCACTACAATTGTTTGAAAACTTGAGTTACTAGTTACTTTGGAGATTTGGAAAACTAACCACATACATTTCGGCCATTTGAAAATAGATTTTGTACACATTTTTGAACATGTGAAATGGGACGTTCTGCAATATGAGTACTTTTACCTTTAGTACTTTAAGTGCATGTTGATGCCGGTTACTTTTGTACAATTTCAATGATGTACTTTTACTTGCAACGCAAGTAGCTCTAAATTGCAGTATTGGTATTGTATTGTGTTCCTCGTGGTGGAGGTGTTGTCTCAGTGGCAGCAAACACACACACACACACACACACAGCGCAGTCCTCGAGACTTTGCCTTACAAATGGATCAATTATCACTGAGCGCTTCGCTGTGTACACCTGTGACAATGCACCGTTAATGCTTCATTCACACCAAGGAAGCTAGGAGCAGCTTCTTGCTTCTACTGTATATAGCTCCCATGTTATATCTACGCATACCAGCGTTTTATATAGTTTTGAAGCTTGGAATTAATAGCTTTTTTTGTTTGGTTTTTTGCGTGCAAGCCTCAGGCGGTGTTGTGAACATTAACATTTCAAACAAAGGCTGTTTCCGGTGTTCGCTATAGGCCGTTTATGAAGTCTTATTTTCAGCCCATGCGAGGCCAAAGTATACTTGAGTCATCATAAGAAATTACACAGTTTCGTGGGCACCCCGGCCTCCTTTCTTATTCTGTTCCAAATGGCCTGTTTCATCGATGATACAGGGCTTTAATTAGTTTGGGTCGGTGGCGGCCGGCGGGGAAGCGACCTAGCTTGTTTATTAGACGCGCCCCGGCGCCCATGGCTGGCAGCAATATAACGGCGGATTCTCCACAACGAGTTGTTTGTTATTGTTATCGAGACGCAAGCGGTTAAGCAGTGACCACAGAACAAGCCTGTGGAGCTGACAGGACTATAGCAGTGATGAATACAGTAACACTGTCAGAGCTGCAGTATAGCATCCAGGACCATGCACACAATCGTTTGTTTTGTGTTGCATAATACTTGTCCAGGACTCACTGCTGTGTCGGGGAGAGAAACCACCTAATTCCAAAACGTTACTTTTTCATCCAGCTCATGTGGAGTTAGGAGGTTTTCGCCGAAGCACTTTTTAATACTTTCCATTTTGTTCAATATTTTTTTTTTAACCAACACACCACTGACATAAAGGGTGTTCAATAGCATTGATTTAAAAAAATAATAATAATCAAAATCCTCAAAACTTGAGTTGGGTATGGTTTCTTCCGGACAGCAACGGCATATTGTTGAGGGCTGAAAACCTTGTGTCTCCAACTTCCACCTTTTTCAATACAATTATTTTATCGAGAGAGAGAGAGAGAGAGACGGTGAGTGACATGATGGTTGTCAGGAATGGGATTTGAACCCGCAATAACACGCTGTCAGGGTGCATTAGAGCCTATGTGCCTGGACCGCTAGGCCAGCGGGAAGCCCGTCTACAGGCTCACATTGCATTGCAACGCTACGGGGTTGTGACCTTGTCCATCGGCTATACTCGCTAGTGTTGTACGTTAAGGAAGCACAAATCCATAGACCACTCAATATGCTACACACAAGCACTTACATTTGGATGGCAGGTTAAACGGGGGTTTTTATAAATATTTAAGCATTAACAAGAGCTTGTGACTAAATAATAAACTATGTTTGGATCCATTTGGAACTCTGGTTCTTTTCCAAGTTTTGGACATTTATTGGACAGTTCTGCCTATGTAGCGACAGCCGGTCTCTTTATGTAAGCATAGGCAACGGACACACAACAAGCAACACGTGGAAACATTATTTGATGATTTGATAATAGTTATAGGCTTGGCACTGTTAAGGCTTGGTTTAATTGAATAATGTCTCTGTCTTAACCGCGAGTAATCGATTAGCGGTTAACTTTTAGGAATATATTCATACCCCCCCAGCTATGGGGGCGTACCCCCCCCTGTATATGAAGTGATTGAGCCCCTAAGCAGCTTTCAACATTGGTCTTGTTGCTATGCAACGCCTCCGTCACCACCAGCTATGGGATCTTTACAACTCCTCTGTTTTAACAGTTTAGCTCAGCACCAAGGATGTGTGTTATGTACATATCTTAAGAGTGTCCGCCCTGGGACTGGGAGGTCGGGGGTTCGATCCCCGTCATATATACCAAAGACGGAAGAAAAATGGGACCCGGTGCCTCCCCATGCGTGGCGCTCTGCATCAATAGTTGGATAGTAATAAGGTAATACGTCCCTGACACATAATACTGTAGACATGTGTCATGTCCTGGGGGTGTACTTGTACATCAAGCTGTCTTAACGCTATACAGAATCAGGAGATATAGGCTCCTGTGCCCTATATGGGCCTCATGGCTCGGGAAGGCGGCTTATATACCTCATATCATGCGCTGGGTGCACATGAGCACAAACCTCCATACAAAGCAAATTGGCAGGGATTTCCGGTTATACCTCTCTCTCTTAGATATAAATATATAAGTCTACGGTTTGGCGCCCGTGATGTGTGTCTGCTACAAACGTGTTTCCATGGGGACCCGGTGAAGGTGACGATGCTGACAGCGGGAGACTGTGGAGAGGTGCATGAGCCGATGACCAAACTCCACATTGTTATTGGACCTCTGTGCGTGCGTGCGTGTCTGTGTGTGTGTGTGTGTGTGTGTGTGTGTGTGTGTATGTGTGTGTGTGTGTGTGCACGTACGTGTGTGTGTGTGTGTGTGTGTGTGTGTGTGTGTGTGTGTAAGCCAAGGTAGCAGATGGTTACAGAGCAGGCTGTAAAATATGCAGGAGCAGCTCTCCAGCCCCCAAATCCTCCCTGTGCGTCTGTGTCACTGTCTGAGTGAAGAAGCACGACCCATGTTTCTCTCTCTCTCTCTCTCCATCTCTCTCTATCTCTCTCTTTCTCTCTCTCTCGTTCTCTCTCTTTCTCTCTCCCTCTCTCTCCACTTGAGCTCTCTCTCTCTCTCGCTCTAACACTTCGGCGCTCCTTGACTGTGTGTTTATATTTACGTTTGAGATAGTCTGGGTATGATTACGTCTTGATTAGATCGCCGTTGTTACATAAGTGTCTTTCTTACACCAACGGTCTCCAGGCCATACATGGACATTCAATTCTGTGCGTATACTTTTTTGAATTTGGTTCATTTAGGTTCTGAAAAGAGAAATACTCAAGTAAAGTACCTCAAAATTGTACTTAAGTTACTTATAGTTACCTATACTTAGTTACTTTCCACCAGTAAAAGAAAATGCCTTGTTTTCCCCTCCCGTGCAGGCCCTCTCGATGGAAGACATAAAAGCTCCTCTTTGAGCAAACATTTCAACATTATAGTGTCCATCTGACAAACGTGGCGTGGCAAACGGACAGATGAACGCGCACGCGCGCTTGCACAAACGCACACACACACATATAGTCACTGCAGGTTTTCCCATCTGCTACCATACACTTGAGGCGACGAGACAGACAGACAGACAGACAGACAGACAGACAGGCAGGCAGGCAGGCAGGCAGGCAGGCAGGCAGGCAGGCAGGCAGGCAGGCAGGCAGACAGACAGACAGACAGACAGACAGGCAGGCAGGCAGGCAGGCAGGCAGGCAGACAGACAGACAGACAGACAGACAGACAGACAGACAGGCAGGCAGGCAGGCAGGCAGGCAGGCAGGCAGGCAGGCAGGCAGACAGACAGACAGGCAGGCAGGCAGGCAGGCAGACAGACAGACAGACAGACAGACAGGCAGGCAGGCAGGCAGGCAGGCAGACAGACAGACAGACAGACAGGCAGGAAGGCAGATATACAGCCGACTGGCCTCAGATCTGTCTCCGGCGCACATCAGCGCCGCGCTATTCTGTTACTGTATAATTGTGTTATTGATGTCAGCGGAGAGAGAGAGAGAGAGACAGAGAGAGAGAGAGAGAGAGAGAGAGACAGAGAGAGAGAGAGAGACAGAGAGAGAGAGAGAGAGAGAGACAGAGAGACAGAGAGAGAGACAGAGACAGAGACAGAGAGAGAGAGAGAGAGAGCTCTTATCTGTAACGTGCACCGTGGCGAAGCAGTCATTTGTGAAGGCCAGAGGAACAAAGCCAGGAGAGTTCATGATGGAAGAGGCACATTAGCGCAGAAAGGAAGGTGATGGAGAGCATTGAGGACGAGACGGAGGGCGAGAGCATGAAAATGGGGCTTGGATAAAAAATAAAAATAAACTGAAAGAGCACAAACATGACTGAGAGTCTAGACGGCCATAGCTATAGAGCGTCGCAGTCCCGCCCCCTTTCAGAACGACGAGTAGTGGCCCAGGAAATGATTCTCCGTTCCTTCATCTGGGGCCGCTCGTGGTTCTGAAAGGGGGCGGGACTGCGACGCTCTATAGAGGGGCTGCGCATGCATAGAGTGAGTGGTACATCGAGATCTTGATTGGCAGAAGGCTCCTCTCTATCCTGATTGGATGAAGGCTGCATGGGCCACCTAGCCAAAAACGAAACCCAAGGTTTTTTTTTTTACCCCAGGGGTTATAGCTGGGGACAGGGAGGAACTCCTTATATGGTCAGCACAACAAAACAAAAAAAGAAAGTCATATTTGAATTAAGTTAAATCACTGAATATACCTTTAATGCAATCAGATAGGACTTTTCTGTTTGGACGTACGTATGAGCTGTCAAGGCCAGAAAGTAGTTTTCAGTACCTGTGTTACCGCATAACTCCCGCATATATCCTCTATAGTATAGAGGATATAATATGCGTGACATGATCATCATACCCGCAAGTTATGTGTATTATATTGTATATTCACGGTAAGGAACAGAGAAAGCTTTTTTAAGTTAAAAGTTCATTCAAAACTTAAAATGAGACATCCTGCATATAGAGTATACTTTCTACTTTTGGTACTTTAAAGTGCATTTTGATACCAAGTACACTTTTTTACTTTTATACCCAAGTCAATTTAGAATTCCGTTGACTTGTACCTGGTTTACCTGAGTATTTCTATATGGCAGTATTGATACTTTTACACGTAGAAAATGCGAGTACTTTTACCCCCCACCACTGGGCATGGAATGGAGTCAACAGGGGATGTCGAGGTCCACTGTCCACGGACAGAAAGACAGAGCGTGCGTGCGTGCGTGCGTGTGCGTGTGTGTGTGTGTGTGTGTGTGTGTGTGTGTGTGTGTGTGGCAAGGCCGTCCACCCGCAGAGGGAGGAGGGATTTATGAAAAGCTTGCCAGATTAGAACCAGTCATGTCCTCTCAATCTCTGCTCCACCGAGAGTTTCTTTAGCGTTTCTTTTGTGACGGAGAGCCCCGCCGGTCCTCAAAGTCTTGTCTGGGGGGGGGGGGGGACCCCCCAGGGCGTCCTTGAGGGAGAGGGGTGGGGGGTGTCCGTCGCGCCGGCGTGCAAAACACTTTCTGTGCCCAACACGTCCCCACGCGTCTTTAGAATCACACCGGTATAGGAAGCCCCATGACGCCTGCATGGGGAACGTTTGGTCTCATATATTTAATTATATAAAACCCGCTAAAAAAATCCTTTTCATCTTTCGCTTGGCCCTGCATGGCTTCTTCAGCGATCCTATATAGACATGTTCCGCGCATCATCATACGCACTGCCGTCCACTTCCTCGTTTTTACGGCCCGACTGAACCGCCGTCTCTTCTCTCTCTAAAAATGTATGTCGCTCTCCATGGTTTTGATCAAAACGGCGATGTTCTGTCCTCATTGCTGACGTAACCTATATACTGTAGCCTCTCGTTTGGAATATTAACGCTTCTTAAGCGGGCTTTTTCAGAGTAAAATCTGCCTCATCTGCTGGGCACTCTAGCGCCTTCATTTTGAAAAATCCCAGACGCACCGGAAGTGTTTTAAGCATACAATTTGAGCACTTTTTTTCCCACACCACGGTACATATATATTCGCCAGTATACAGTCCTCCTGCACATCTGCTCTCGGCTCAATTATTCGTGGGGTTTGACGTGTTCTGCTCGTCGGGGGAGCGAGGAGCGGGCGGTGTACAGACTTAAAAGCTCACCACTTAAAACTCTGATTGTTTAATGATGTATGGGCTCCTCATTAAAAACCATGTTGTCCTCCTGCTCTGTACGGCTGCTTTTGGCCCGTGTTCAGTTCTGTCGGACAGAAACGGGGTGAGCGGGGCTGGCAGACTATATAGTATGTGTGCCAGATATTTGTGTTATATACATGTATATTTTAACGTTGTTTATTTAAATGAGTTCATGGGCCAGTGCACGGGGAACAGTGTGAAACTTTATAATGAGGCTGGTGTGTGCTCTTTCCTCCTCCTGGGCATATCTATGATCTCTGATGTCTGGAAGGAACCACCTGACTCCACAATGTTTATTTTCTTCAGAACATCAAAAGAAAGAAAATAAGTCGAGTTCGGAGGTTTTTTGTCAAAGCTCTTTTTATAAGATCGGTGCCGAACATTTGCTGCTTCCCTGCCGATGATTAAAGTTACCTTTGAAGAGCCACTGCAACGACCGCTGAGTCGCTTGTCGTGAAAATCCACTTTAAAAACGGTGTAATCGACCGGACGAGGAAGCTCCGAGCGCCGCTCGGCAGCTTCTCCATTGTAAACAATAGGGACTCAATTTCCCTTAACCCATTCTGACCTCAGATCAGATTCATACGAGGTTTCCACTGGACACACACTGGTCTGATTATAACCCATTCTGACCTGAGATCAGATTCTAAAAATGTCTGTCGTTCTTCGATTTTTCAAAAATAGCAGACCTACAAGCTCGTACATGAGCTTGTAGATCTGGTTTTTTTTCAATAGCTAAAGCATAACATGATGCTAACACCAAAATGGGTTCCCGTTCAGAATGGGTTAAGTAGAGTCAATACTGCAATGCAGAAATACTCTGTTACAAGTAAAAAGGTCCGGTAATTAAAATGTACGACACGTTGTGAGCTTGTATAGAGCGGCTTTTTCTTCCAAACGGCCGCTTTGTAATAATAATCAGAATCTACAAAGTAACTAGTATAGTAACTTAAGTTTTCAAATGAGCGTATAGGTGGAGTAAAAGTACAACATTGGCCTCTGAGATGTAGTGGAGTAGAAGTGAAAGTATTGGAAAAAATAAATTGAAATACTCCAGTTCAGTAAACAATTCTAAAATGTGTACTTTGTACACTTAAGTACAGTACTTGAGTTAATGTCCTTTAGTTACGTATACACCACCGCATACAGTAGCCTACTGTACTAGAGAATATGACTGTTGTGTTAGCAGTGGAAAATTAATATTTCTCACCGCCTTGAAGTGGTGTAAACAGAGTTATTTCCTGTGATTGGCTGCTGTATAATCTGTTTTTTCAGTGCAGGGCCTTAACCCATTCTGAACGGGAACCCATTTTGGTGTTAGCATCATGTTATTCTTTAGCTATTGAAAAATAGATCTACAAGCTCATAGCTCAGAGCTTGTAGGTCTGCTATTTTTGAAAAATCGAAGAGCGACTGACATTTTTAGAATCTGATCTCAGGTCAGAATGGGTTGGTCAGACCAGTGTGTGTCAAGTGGAAACCTCGTATGAATCTGATCTCAGGTCAGAATGGGTTAAGATGCAAGACTGGGACAATCCTATCCTGTCCTCCTACTACTTCATGTCCTGTATAAGCACTTACACACATATCCTCATGCTCATCACGCATACACCCACGCCCGCACGCACAACAAAACAAATACCAGTATGTACAGACACAAATTTAACTTGCACACGGTACTTATACTAACTTGCTCATGCAGTAATCCCACAGCACGCACGCACGCGCGCACACACACACACACACACACACACATGAACTCATGCATGCATACACGCATGTACTTATTTTCACATGCACAAATCCCATTCAATGCACACTCAACATTAAAACTTACACACTCACGCATGTACGCACACAACAGAAATACTAACTTGGAGATGCACTTCAACCCACACAGATGTGCACACGTAGGCACACACTCGCACACTTGCGCGCACACACACGCACACACACACAAACGCGCAGAGCAGGCAGCTGATGCCAATCCGTTCAGCTCGTATCTGGGTCAGCCCTAACGGAGATGGATCTGTACATAACTCCTACGCTCACCCCCGTCCCCCCGTCTTTCTCCTCTCTCGTTTATAACCCTCCTCTGTGTGAGGGTAATTAATAATGCCAGGTCATTAGGAAGAGAGAGAGGGGGGGGGGGGGGGGGGGTTAGAGGGCAGAGACACATTCTGTTGGAGACAGTGCAGGAGGACGTGGCCTGGGAGGTTATATACGATGCCAAATGTATATTACTCGAATTTTGCGGCCCGTTGCAGCGCACTATGGGAAGAAGGTAATTGCGGGAGTTGACTCCACAAGTCCACATGTAGTAACGGATGGGTTATTAGTTATTTTTGCATCTGCCGCTTTAGATGACCTGAGATGACTTGATTGATTGGCATGAAGCAAAATAGTGAGCCTATAATTCCTCCCCTTCCTTCTTTCTCTTCTCCTGCGAGAGCCGAGAGAACAGATTCTGAATGTCTGAGAGCTGTGAGCCTATTGGAAGACAGGGCAGTGTTGCCAGGTTTGCGAATTGTAAGCGAGTTGTAGTGTGTGTAAGTAGCGTGGTTAAAAGGCCTTGTTTCTGGGCCTGTTGGGGCAACAGGGCGCACATTTTATGGGCACATCTTTATGGACACACGCCACGTGACAACTTTACAAATGTATAATAAATGCTCCATCGCGCAGCGACAGAGTCACGCTCCTCCTGTCGCCGCGCGGTTTGATCTCGTGGATGGATCGGCTGTTGTTCAGAGCACACAAACGTGGCAATTATGTCCTCAAAGTCCATAGACTTGGCTGCATCATGGCAGACGATTTACGGCCATGAGTGTGCTCTATTATTAACAAACGGAAGACATCGATAACGCCATCACTTCAAAAACAAACACTTGTTTGAAGTGTACTTAAAAAACGGTTCTGCTATTTTTCCAACAGCTATAACATTTTAAAATAATGGTTTACAAGTGGTTTAAAGCTACTGTACATGCATATAAGGTGGCACAGAAGCTCTCCCAGGTCTTAGTCTGGCTTTGCGGGGATTGCCGGCAGGTGTATAAAAGAAAGAGAGCCAGATTCCGTGACTCTGCACTATAAATTTACAGTATATACAGTATAAGCATGCATGGCTGTGTTAGTGTGGCCCAAAACGTTGCTGTACCTAGAGGCTAATTTCATGCATTGACACAGTTTGTTCGGTGTTAACTTGTTGACAATTAAGAAAAAAACGATTTGGATTTTGTCCAGCGTCCACCACCCACTTACAACTTGTTTACAGTGTGATGTGGTTTCGTCGGGTTTAAATTCACATCTTAATTTTACATTTCTTACTTGACATTTTTATAGCTCCACTCACCAAGGAGCTCAAATTATAATATATCATCACGTTGGATGGTTGATTAATGCACGTGGAAGATTTACAGCACTGTCCAGTCCTCCTCCTCCTCCAGCAGCGGCCTGCTTATAGTTAGGCGTGTATAGAGCTCGGGACAAATCTGCGTGCCCGAAGCCATTTCTCTCGTTCGTATCGAGTTCTTCATTTCTCGCGTTGTTTTTGCGCTCGTTCGGCGAGCAACACGCATATAATACTCTAGCGCATGCGGGCCTTTTTCTTTGTTTTCTCGCAAGATGCGAGACTCAATGATGATGTTGTGATGCAGATTGGTCTCTCCGACTGACGGGGAGGTGCAGGCTGGATATCGTGCCATTTATTGCCGTGGCTGCGCGTGTATACGCTTATAAACATGATGGAGTCGGGGAAGGGGGAGAAAATGTGCTCAAGTTTAACTTCAGCACCAGCTGGTGGTCACCAGTTTTGGCTTTGGTTGCCAATTAGCCCATTATTAAAAAAAGAAAGAAAATTTAATTATATTATGCATGTGTATTATGCATATACTTACAATATAGAAATATTCCGTTGCAGGTGAAAGTCCGGAATTCAACGTTTACTTGAGTAAAAGTAAAATAGTATTGGCTTAAAAAATTACTTAAAGTACCACAAGTGAAAGTAATCATTGTGCCGAATGTCCCATTTCTGCAAGTTTTCAAATGTAGGATATATATTTTTTTGCAGATCAGCTATTTTCAAATGGCTGGAATGTACATTTTGTATTGGTGATCAGAATCTACAAAGTAACTAGTATAACTACAGTTTTCAACTAAATGAGTAAAAGTATAATATTTGCCTCTGAGATGTAGTGGGGTAGAAGTAAAAGTATTGGAAATTGGAAATACTCAACATTATACTTAAGTACAGTACTTAAATAACGTCACTGTCGTGGAATAACGTAATGACATTTTGGTTTGTTTTGGGGAGGTGTTGACTATTTAACTTTTTTTCTATTAACCCATTCTGACCGGGAACCCATTTTGGTGTTAGCATCATGTTATGCTTTAGCTATTGAAAAATATCAGATCTACAAGCTCATAGCGCGCCACCGAGTGGCGCGCTACGAGCTTGTAGGTCTGCTATTTTTGAAAAATCGAAGAGCGACTGACATTTTTAGAATCTGATCTCAGGTCAGAATGGGTTCATCAGACCAGTGTGTGTCCAGTGGAAACCTCGTATGAATCTGATCTCAGGTCAGAATGGGTTAAAACACAAGGTGACTTTAGGATCTGCTGGAAGCGTTCAGAGGTTGCCATTGAGGACGTGGGGTTCATTTATGAGGTGCACTCACTGCAAGCCTTATTTTCTGAGTGTCCATTTATGTGACGGATGACCAACTTTTTCTTGAAGGAAACTCCAAAGCAATATAACAATTAATGGATGTCGTTAACTTTCCGGCACGGTAAAGCTACACTGTAATTCATCGCTTCAACCGCCACAAACGACACTTAATTAATCTCAATCAGTTTTGATATTATTAACCCATTTAGACCTGAGAAGAGATTCTACAAATGTCTTCTATGACAGTTTTCTGACAAACCCGTTTCTGTGTCAATGGTTCTCAAACTATTACTATGTCAAGGACCCCAAATAATTTATGAAATTGGCCGCTGACCCCCATCTGAAAATAAGTTGTTCCAGTTACCTCCCACCAGAAGCAAATATTTGAGTTAAAAGGTTAATATATTCAAAGATTTGTGCCACATTTTCACGATTTTTCAAAATAAATAGCAGACCTACAAGCTCGTATAGCGCGGCACTCGGTGCCACGCTACGAGCTTGTAGATCTGCTATTTTTTAAAAGCTAAAGTATATGCCTAAAACAACCCGTCCTGAATGGCTTATATAATTTACTCTCGGCTCAAAAATAATGTGATTTAATAATGAGGTATAGGTATAGGTATACCTTTTTCTTTTCCGTCTGAGCCTCCATCATTATTTAATCGTTACGGATGCTTCTGGTTTGACGGTTTCCTGCGTAAATGAAACGTGTCATATCGTGCCGTGAAAAATGTCAGGAGCGGAACAACGACATAATATTGTCTCGCTGAATTGCATCGTCGTGTATATACACTGGATGGATACACTGCACTCCCACTACATCTGTCTCGCCGGCTTTGGCCTCAAACTGTGTGTGTTTGCGTGTGTTTGTGTGTGTGTGTGTGTGTGTGTGTGTGTGTGTGTGTGTGTGTGTGTGTGTGTGTGTGTGTGCGTGTGTGTATTGGCCATTACACTGTATATTGATTGTGTGTGTGTGTGTGTGTGTGTGTGTGTGTGTGTGTGTGTGTATTGGCCATTCCACTGCATAGCCTTCAGCACGTATAAGTGCTTGTACTGTATCGTGTCCAGTGTGCCTTGGACGTGGCCCCAATTGCCATGTCAGCGCACGGCCGAGTGCACAACATCAAACACGCGCGTGTGTGTGTGTGTGTGTGTACTGTGTAGTAAAACCAGGTGGTGTGTCATAGTAGTAGTGGAACTATATAGGAGCGGCTGTGGCTCACGAGGTATAGAGCAGGTCGCCCATTGATCCCTGGGTTCGGCGGTTCGAATACCCAGTCGGTGTGAGCTCGCCACCGTCGGTGTGTGAACGATGTGGGACGTGTGGATGCTGGCGTCGACTGTTTGGCCCGCTTCACCTCCCGACGTATGAGTGAACGGACTGTTGTCAAGCGCTTTGAGCACTTGGAAAAGAAGCGCTTTGAGCACTTGGAAAAGCGCTGCAATTCATTATTAGGAGGAGAGAGAGACCGGTCGATTGCATTAGTCAGTGGTGGAAAGTACATTTACTTACAAGTATACTGTACAATTGTGAGGTATATTTATTTATTTGTGTACTGTATATAGGCCTACACTGGTGTATTTCCAATTTCCAATATAGGCTACTTTTCCTTCTACTTTTTCCACCACTGATTATACAGTTGATATATATATTTTTTTTAGATATCCATTGGCCAATCATACGCAGCTTCTGTGTGAGGGGTGTGGTCAGGATAATGTCTATGAACTGTGTTCACTGCCGCTTCAACAGTCAGTATGTGAGGGGTGTGGTCAGGATAATGTCTATGAACTGTGTTCACTGCCGCTTCAACAGTCAGTGTGTGAGGGGTGTGGTCAGGTCAGGATATAGATGTCTATGTGATCTCTGCGTTTAAAGGCTCGAAGGCCATTCATTGGTCTGTGGTGGATTGTACAACGGGTCGTTTCCGAGGAGGCAATCTGATTGGTTGAAACAGCCTTCTAAGCCGTGCTTCAAACCGGCATCTATAATTAAAACAAAGAATTCAGCCGTGTTGTTCTCCTCCCAGAGCGCAGCAGACTCGGTGGCTATAGGCTAGTTTCTTTGGACATTTGTGGTCGTAGTGGCTTCATCTGTCATTAAAAGAATATATGTTTTTTTTTTGGGCTTAGTTTTAAGTTTTAAGGTGTTGTATAATCGCAATATTACACTCGAGGTTACTGTATGTGCGTTACTGTCATTAATGGCACGTCTGCGCTGCTTACAGAACTCGCCTTCGGCTCGTTCTTGCGTGCCATTAATGACAGTAACGCACACCTCTCTCGTGCAGTGATATTGCTTAAGTCAACTACATGCTCTGGTATATAGGCTGTTCCACCCCCGGACAGCACTGTGGAGAAACGTTCTGTCCAAAAACAGGTGGAGATAATGTTGTTCTGTGTTTTTTTTCTACCATTACGCTGTTCTAGTGCTTCTCATCGGCCATGTGATCTGTTACAGTAAACGCGCCCATCATTGCTATATATATATATATATTCCTGTGGTCCCCGTCCGTGTCCCTCCCCTGCCTTTCCACTCACACACACGATCCAATCAATCGCTTGCCTTCACCATTCAGCCCCGCCCACCCCTCCCCCCCTCCCCCTTCCATTTCAGTCGCTATACATCCTGCTCAAATATAAGACTCAGAAAGAGGTGTGTAAGTCTACCGTGTGAACCAGCACAGTGTGTGTGCGCGTGCATGTGTGTGCGCGTGTATGCTTGTGCGTGCGTTTGTGTGTCTGTGTGCGTTGCGCGTGTGCGTGTGTGAACGTCAGAGAGAGGGCATAGGGCTGGGCGATATGACTTCAAATCTATATCACAATATTATTATTATTTTGATTAATAATATTAGAATCTATTGTGAAAATAGCAGATCAACAAGCTCACGTTGTAACACATAGTGAGGTTGGAGATTGGCTATTTTTGCTATAACGCTTAATCAGACTAGTCAATTATTTAAAAAACTAAAAAAATATATTCGAATTGTTTTTGTCAATTTGTTGATATAAGAAATACAAAATAAAATATATAAACCTGCTTCTAAATGTATCCATGGGACGACTAAGCTCGTTCTCGGTTGTAAACGTCGGTTTGGATATATTTTGGGTTAATTTGGATATATTTTGGGTTAATTGGATATATTTTGGGTTAATTGCCCAGCCCTATATAATCCTCATGCTCGCTCATTTTGTTTTATGCAATGTCATGGTTTCTTATTTCTGTCCCTTTTTCTTCTTCTGGACTCCTCAATGTGCCCTGCTGCTCATCCTTTATGCCTTCCCGTCTTGCGATTCAGATCCATTTCTCTCTCTTCCGTCTCCTCCTGTCTCTTCTCTTTTGTTGCCGAAGCGAGGCAGCAGAGCATTTGGGAAATCCAGCTGAATTACCTTTTTGTTTAAATTCCTTTATCCTTTCTTTTTTTTACTGTTTCCCTTTGATGGTTGTTGTTTGCTTTTGACTCAGTGTTTGCTGGCTCCCTGAAGTAGCCCCGGAGAGCCAAATGGTTGTTTTTTAAACGGTTTGACTTCACTATAACGTTGCCGTTCTGAGGTCCCCCATATGAGAGCCTGTGCTGTTCCCACCAGTCGATTCTTCAAGGACGTGCATGTGCCGTTCCCGCAGAACCCAGACGCGATGATCTATATCATTGCGATTTGCCTTTAACATTATCCATGCTGCTTTTCTTTAGTGTGCATTTGTCCAACTTCCATTAAAAAAATGGGGATGGGTAATAGGCTCGCGGCCAGGCTCCGTTAAAGGTGTCAAACCGTTGAAACACTTGGGTCTCCGTCTTGGCTTCTTATAGTAGATTTGAAAAAAAAAGCTGTATAACGGTATATATATATACGTTGGCGGCGCTCCTATAACATTTTTTTTTGTCCAGCAGACATTGACTCGTCAGTGCTTTTTTACTACTACTAAGCCCATTGACCATTTTGCAGGAACGGGTTCCTATAAAAGCAGCCTCAGCAGCCCAAACCATGCAAGACTAACCCCTATATATATATAACCATGCCTTGTGTACTGTCGGCCCATATCTCCATTCTCCTCCACCCCTCACTCGATCCATTATGCAACTGTGGCTGCTTTTTAGGGACCGTTATACCACCGCGCTCTTCCTTTTGCAGCCATTCTGTTTTGGACAACAACAAAAAAAATCTCTTTTTCCCCACATCATCTACAATTGTAGTCCATATATGCGTTAAATCTCATCGCCACTCATACCCCCCCCCCCCCCTGCCATCGCCCCCATGAGAACATCCAGCTCTGACTCATACGTGCGATCACATCACACAGCCATGGCCAGGCACACACGGGGCGCAGCGACCCCACCGCCCGCCTGACCCCGTTCCAACACATCTTATGTATATGTGACACTCATAACCTCGCTGTGTATATTATATACCATCTCTGGAAAAGGTTCATGGTTCGAGCTCTGTTTCATTTGGAAAGCATATAAAAGGGGTCTTTCACGGACCAACGCCCACACCACATCCACTCTGTGTCCACATATCCACATACTGAACCATATACATATCCAGTCCAGCCCCGACCACCACCACAACCACCCACCACCACCACCGTTCAATCACAGTTCAATCACGGTGATACTATATACCATGATGTGGGGCTTCTTTCCGCTCACCGGGTGGCGCCCCCCCCCCCCCCCCTAAAAAAACCCCACCGGGGTAGGGGGGAATTTACTGTGTCTGTATTTCCCAACCAAGACCGCCTCGGAAATGTATTTATTATGTTTTTTTGAGAGTGGCGCACGTTCCAAAAACAACTCCTGGTGCGGCGCCCGCCCCCCCTATCCTCAAATCCGTATCCTTACCCATGCCCCCCCCCCTGGGGTCCCCCACCCCCCCAATCATTCTGATTCTGAGGTGAGTACAAGGTGAGTACACAGGAAGGATAAACGAGGCCTCCGGGCGTTGTTTTTGGACATGGGAGGGAGGGAGGGAGGGAGGGAGGGGGAATCTTGTCGCCTCTGTTGTCTTCTCACTAACAACCTTTTCTATTCCTCGGAAAAACGGATGTCAGGTGGTGATCACGTTGGGGGTTTTAGATTCTCCTTATAGGATCAGTTGTATATATATAGCTCGGGGGTGTTTCTGTTTATTGAACGGTTGTTTGTTCGGATTCCACAAAAAAAATCAGCGACTTCTCTTTCTCTCATGTCTCTGCTTGAGAGGAGCGTGGGGGCGGGCTACAATTTTAATCCACTTTGGTCCCCGCCGGGCTGAAACAGTTCATGAACTTCCGGATTTACAGTTATACCAAAACATTGAAATGTCATGCCCCCGACACTATATTTAAAGAATTTAAAGAAGTGCTATAACTATAAGGCTAGAGCTAAGACCTCCAACGCAATGAAATATATGTGCATGCAATGTGTTTATATCCCCGGTGACGGGATTGGGTTATGGAGACGCAGGCCAGCAGGTATCATGACCGTATGCATGGTGACCTGTTTGGTTCATGACCTGTTGCCGCATTGGTATTTCTGAGCCCAATTTCTGTTGCCACAAGATTGTGTGTAACAGCCGAGAGAGAGAGAGAGAGAGAGAGAGAGAGAGAGGAGGCCTCACCTTTACAGTAGCATATCACCAGATCACAGGAGGAGGAAGACATGTTTTGGAACTGTAGAGGTGGAGAGAGAGAGAGATGAATGAGGTCTACAGTTAACCCATTAAGACCTCATGCAGATTCACAGTTTTCTGAAAAAGGTTAAGTCAGTCTGGTTCTCAAACTTCTTCATGTCAAGAACCCCCTAAAAATGACATGTATCAGGCCGTGGGCCTGACCCGTGGCCTTCTCAAAATATTTAGCTCCATGCAGGCAAAGATTTGAGATTTAAAAAAAAAAAAAGCTTTTAAAGAATATAATATATATATGTTTTGCACAAAAGGGCAAAATAGACACGAGCATTTTTTTTTGTTGTTGAATAGCCAAAGTATAAAATATCGCTATTTTTCTTTAGCTCAAAGCTAAGATGAGACTTTTGTGTTGACGCTGTCCCGGTCTTCATGGGTTATTATCATAGCTATATAACTCTCTCTCACGTCAGACAGAAGGCTGACGACGGCAGCCCCTGACTCCCATGCAGGCTCGGGTGTGACGTAACGTAGACATCACACTGTGTGTGTTCTTATATGTTATGGGAGCAGATAGAGAGAGAGAGAGCTCCGTTCCTCATCAAAGCAGCGCTGCTGGCTACGCTCACTCCTCCTCCTCCTCCTCCTCCGCACAGGAGAAAACACAGGCAGTGTGATGCAATTCGGGGCTTGTTTCTCGCTCTCGTTCTCCCGTCGGTTATATTTTACTTCCTCAATTAAACCTTTTTTTGAACTATACCCCCCTGTGATAATTATCGTTCCGTTTGTCCCACTTTAGAATTTCACGTTCTATACACGACCCCCGCGATCCCTTTTCATTTGAACCATAAACACTGGGACATACTGGCCCGCGAGCGAAGGGTTTTTGGTTTTTAAGCGAATAGTTTTACTGTCCTCCTCGTCCGCACGGTTGGGTTTACTGTCCGCACGATATACTGCATCGTTACTGGTTATGGGCCTACATTTTAATGTGTAACTTACACGAGCGCGCGCGCACACACACACACACACACGCACACACACACACACACACACACACACACACACACGTGCAT
Organism: Protomyctophum bolini; assembly: GCF_963924005.1. Classification (NCBI taxonomy): domain Eukaryota; kingdom Metazoa; phylum Chordata; class Actinopteri; order Myctophiformes; family Myctophidae; genus Protomyctophum; species Protomyctophum bolini. The sequence goes on from NC_137879.1 coordinate 33,602,612, forward strand.
GCGTGCCTCTGTCTGTCTCAGTGTGTCTAGCTGCCCATTGCACCTGCAGACAGGAAGTATAACCGGTGGAATGATAACCGATTAACTCATTTAGGCCCGAAGTCAAAATAAATAAAAAAAGTCTTCTGAAAGAATATGTTCAAATATTTGTGCCGCATTTTCACGATAAATAAAAAATAGCAGGACCTACAAGCTCGTAGCGCGCTATGAGCTTGTAGATCTGCTATTTGTCAATATAGCTAAAGTATAACATAATGCTTAGTTAAAACACCAAAAGGGGTTCCCGCCCAGAATGGGTTGAGACGAATCTATACTATCTATATGTCTTCTAAATCCTAAACAGTTTTCAGACAAAAAAAACTGTGGTTCTCAAACTTTTTCATGTCAACGACCCGACCCCCCCCCCCCCCCCCCCCAAAAAAATGATATGTATTTGGGCTGCCGACCCCCAGCTCAAAACATCTTGTTCCAGGGAGCCCCAGAGATTTGCACAAAATGTTCACGATCACAATGATCTGCTATTTTTTCAATATAGCCAAAGTCTAAAATAATGCTTATTTTGGCTTAAATCTAAAAAAATGACACAGATTGCTTTCCCCGGCTTTTCATGGCCATTAAACGACACGTTACATGTCCCTTTTTATCCTCGTAACACAATAAAAAGAATGTCATGATGGAACTCCCCCAGGCAGCTGCGATATACCGCGCGGCGCTCAATATGTGACTGTGAGGCCAATGCAGGCTCAGCCACTCAGACACTTCCCCAACCTGCGTTATCAGCGTCTGCGTGGGCGGACCATATGCTTGCTTCCTCGCAAACCCCATTCACACATTATGATGCAGAGAAAAAAAGCATGACAAGTGGAACTGTCACTTTCTTTAAGGAAACGTCACGCAAACGCTGTATAAGCCAAGATACGAGAAAAGCAATTATCGCCGGCGCATTTGAAAGGCAACGATTTGTTACCTTTTTTTTATTTGAATCCTGAAGCTTAACGGTTGGTGAAAAATGTTTTTTAGACTTTCAAAACCAATTGTCTTTTTTTTTTTACCGGGCGGAACTCGTAGGAACTCGGGGAACCGGAATTAGATAGGTTGTTACATACTGGCATTCAGGGACCTCTGCACTGCTAATGCCAATGATACTTTAAAAAAAATTGCAGATCTACAGTGCCAGAGTAATCCGGTAAGAGAGTGGCGACACGCTTTGATCTCCCCCGCAAAGCGGGCGCCTATATGGGCTATAGTTCCAAACATTGGAACTATATCCCATTGAGATAGAATGAGCACTTCTTCCGCATGCCATTGTTACAATGGGAGTCAACGCTATAGTGTCGCTATACTCTCTTACTAGATTACTCTGTACAGTGCATGCTCGCCATGTGTCACGGACGGTGCATGGTCATTTTTGAAACGTTAATTCGTCAGGAAAACAGTACTTGTTCAGACAATGTTCTATAAAGCAGACCTGGGCATTATACGCGGCCCCGGGTGCCAAACACGGCCCTTTGGCTGACTCTGACCGGTTACTTGGAAATTTAGAAAATAAAAACGTACTTTCTAATTTTACCCTATGTGTGGTCTGTGGACTAAAAACTGCATTACGTTGATTTTGAAGCCTGTTTATTCACGTACACACGCAATCTGTTTCCTTGCCGTGAATTAAGTGCATGTGATTGACAACCGGTTACCTTCCCTGTCACTTCTCAAAAATCCGCTCATGCCAACAAAAAAAAAATGCAGAGGTTTTAACAAAATATGGACTACTAAGTTTTTATTTATTTACTGAAGTCAGAGATAATAATAATAACATACTGTATACTCTTACCAGCTTGTCAAAACGATGCCATTCACTGCTTTGTATGTGGAAATATAAAATTAGAATTATGCAGAATTGAGTTCAGCCTTTTGGCCCCGGCCCGTCCACAATATTTTCTGTTTCTCATTTGGCCCCTTGGGAAAAAATAATTGCCCATCCATGTCCTAACGTGTTCCAGAACATTATTTACATACAGTTACATATAGAGTTATGTAACTTTTGTACATGCAATTTAACCGTCCCATTATTCACATCACAATTGTTTTCTGGTCTTCATTAACCCATTCTGACCGGGAACCCCTTTTGGTGTTAGCATCATGTTATGCTTTAGCTATTGAAAAATAGCAGATCTACAAGCTCATAGCGCGCCACCGAGTGGCGCGCTACGAGCTTGTAGGTCTGCTATTTTTTGAAAAATCGAAGAACGACTGACATTTTTAGAATCTGATCTCAGGTCAGAATGGGTTAATCAGACCAGTGTGTGTCCATGTGGGAAACCTCATATGAATCTGATCTCAGGTCAGAATGGGTTAAAGGCCCAAACCGCACCAAATGCGAAATCCTTGAAACTCCTTGCAACTGTTTGGTTGCAAAGGAGCTGCATGGCAAATCATTGGTGCGGTTCGGGCCTCATAGCCTAAGGAGACAGCAGCGTTTGTATATATTTATTATTATTTGCTAAAGTCATACTGCAGGCCAAACTGTGTGATGTCTTATCACCCAATAACAGCCGTTATGATATGGACTTCTGCTCCACCAGGTATAGCCTTTTGCCCAGAACTTGGAAGAGAAACTTTTTCTCCCGTTTCTCTGCCCCGGTGGAATAACCTCCAGAACAGACAACAACTTAATAATTTAGTCTCCCTGGGAGAGTTCAAAGTCCTCATTATTGAAAAGAGCACCGTTGTGTATCTGTTGTCCCTAGTCTGCTTTTTTTTTTACACTCTTTTCTATCATTCGTGCGACCGTATAATAGTAGTGCGTAATCTTGGCCAGCTCACGCTCGGGGAAAGAAAAAAGTGAATTTAATCATTTGGGACTTCCAGTTTCAACAAGCGTTAAATAAATAAAATAAACAGGATTTGTAAAGTTTTACTTTCAAAGTATTAAGCGAGTTGGGAGTTGACTCCAGGTCAGCACAAAGAAGCCAATATTTGCTGTTGCAGAATCTCGACAAAACTCATCAATAGTTGAGTACCTCTGTGGTCTAAAAAAGATAACAAATGGAACAGTGCACTTTCAGATTTCACGTTTAAAATGAACATCCCCAGGCAGACACATAAACATATATTCTTTGGAAACTGTCCCCTGCAGCGGCATATATATACGCCATATAAGCCGTTGCGCGTCCTTATATTGCCTATAAATATATCTCCAAAAAAGATAATGCTTGATATCCTCCCCCAAAGGCACAGATAAGACACAGGGATGGGTTGATAAAGCTGTGCTCTTAACTGATTCCGCTTACTCGTCTCTCTCTCTCTCTACCATTCCCTCGTGTAGAAGTATAAAGGTCCTGTATATAATAGCACTGCTGCATGGAGACGCGCATGCACGCGTACACACACACACACACACACACACACGTGCGCGCACACACGCACACACACACACACCCTGGTCTCTTGGGACTCGTCGACACCGCTCAGCACAGCAGCAGAAGTGCTGTACCTATACGGTGTGGGCTAATTGGCCAGGGAGGGATCACTCAACTGGCCCCAGAGGAATGGCCGTTATCGGTGTGTGTCCCTCCTATGACCCAATCTCTCCACTTAACTGCTCAGGCCATTATGGATAGATATATATACTGTATGTACACTGTACAGTATGGTGATACTTTATATACGTGGTGGTGGGAGCCTCCTCCCTCCCTCTCACACTCTCTCTCTCTCTCTTATTCATCCATCCTTATATGTCCTTCCCTCGCTCCCGCCATACATCTATTCATCATGGATGGATGGATGGATGGAGGGCAGACTAACAACGGTATGTGTGTCTCCCATGTGGAAGTGAGGCGTTATGATGACTTCGATGTGTCTTTTCAAAGAGCGAGACAGAGGAGAGAGGTGGAGATGCACGTCGGCCGTCAAAGGAAGAGATGATGAGGAGGAGAGAAGAAGAAGAAGGGAGAGAGAGAGAGAGCTATAGCTCCGAAATAGCAGAGCTATAATATCGCCCTGCAGGGCCTAGTCTAAAAACATCGGAACAGGCTCCTCCTCCTCCTCTATCAACACCGCACGCACGCACGCACACACACACGCACACACACACTCTCTAGGGTAACTTCATTCAAATAAGTGTTGCTGGAAAGGAGGAGATCTGATTTGATTAGTCATGATGACTAGCGACCACGGGGGTACTCTCTCTCTCTCTCTCTCTCTCTCTCTCTCTCTGTATTAGCTCTCCTCTCTCTTGCATCTGTCTCCTCTGCCTCTCTCAGTTTTTCCCCAGTGTTCTCTCTCTCTCTCTCGTTCTCTATATATATATATTTAACTCCACATCTGTTGGTATTGCCTGTTCTTCCTTACACCCTGCCGAGCGAGTGTATAATGGGCGTGTGTGTGTGTGTGTGTGCATTGCATTGCATTGCATTGCAGTGCTGTCTGCGGGCGCCACGTTCTCTCTCTCTGCTCCCGGTCTCACTCGTTTCACGACCCCCCCCTCCTATATTATACTCCCCGTCCCTCTATACTACGGCATCCCTCCCCCCCCTCCCTCCCCCCCCCCCCCCCCCCCCCGCTTCCACCCCAACTTCCAACAGAAGCTCAGAGCAAGCCGTACTACTCGGACTACTCCCCGACGCGCCTCCTCATCCACCGCATGTGCACCAGCCAGTACCTGGACCTGTTCATCACCATCGTCATCGGCCTCAACGTCATCACCATGTCCATGGAGCACTACCAGCAGCCCAAGGTATTATTATGCTATATGAGAGACGACGACGCACGCACGGCGCGCTTCCCGCGACGTTCCGTCGGCCCTATGTTATATACCACGGGTCGTTTCGAAGGAAAGCAATCGCGATTGGTTGAAACGGCCCTATTATAGCCGTGCGGTTATAACCCATTCTGACCCCCTGAGATCAGATTCTAAAAAAAAATGTCTGTTTGAAAAATGACGGTTTTCTGAAAAAGCTATGTTTCTTGTGTCAGTCGTTTTCTTCGATTTTTCTAAAAATAGCAGACCTACGAGCTCGTATAGCGCGCCACTCGGTGGCGCGCTACGAGCTTGTAGATCTGCTATTTTTCAATGGCTAAAGCATAACATGATGCTAACAGAAAAAGGGGTTGCCGCCCAGAATGGGTTAAACCAGCACCATTCACCACCTATAATCGAAACAAAGAATTTAGGCTGCTCTGTTCTCCCAGAGTGCTATAGCAAACTCGGTGGCTATAGGCTAGATAGTTTCTTGGGACATTTGTGTGTCGTAGTGACTAAATCTGTCATTAAAAGATTATTATTTTTTCAGCGATTTTCTTAGTTTTAAGGGTAACTGTTGTATAACTTCAGTGATGCTTGCGGACCTCGACTTCGTCTCGTTCCTGACCGCATCACTGTCGTGGCAATAATCACGTTAACCCACACGCTCTCGTGTGATATTGCTTAAATCAAGAATTATGTCCGTGATCAGAAGCCTGGAAAGAGAGCCAATAATATGTGATGATCAGACATACTAGGACTGCACGCGGAAGTGAAACTCCTGACACGTTATCGGGAGCGCTTGCTTTTTGTGACCGTGACGGAGGCCGCGCCGTCTCTGGTGGCCTTGAGCCACGCGAGGCCATCGTATAAGTGACCGAAAAGGAACGTGCAATCGTATAAGCTTGGGCTATATGAGCCTTCATCAGAGCATCATGTTTCGTTGAGCAGTTTGACACATTGACTGCCAGGATATTAAATAATCAATTCATGAATACAGGGACGTGCACAGGGATTTGGAGGGGCACGGGGGCCGGAATTTGAAAAGGGGCACACACCACATAATTTGGGTTTTATTCAGGGGTGCCAGACACCGTTTTGCGGGGGGTTGGGGACACAAGGTTATACTAACTACACTTGAGTCAATCAGTACAAATCTACACTCTCAGTATTGAGCAAGATATGAACATTGATAAGATCATAGAATATGATAGATGCTTATTTACTTAATCAGTACAAAGCCTTGATTGAACCTTCTGTTCCCCAGATAGCCTCTCTCTCTCTCTGCCGTTCAACTTTGGCCACCATGAGGACACATAGTAGAGGGCCTTACCGTTGTGTCTGAGGCTTATCTCACAAACTGCCTAGTAGGCCAAAAAAAGAACGTTCTAATTTGAAGTCATTTCCATATAATTCATTATAAAAATCAATTGGCATTCTCGTCTAGATTATGTAGCCCACTGGTATCTATATCTGAAGTTAATTCTCTCTTATCTGTTGATGTACCTTTGAATTAATTCCATCCATCACGGGGCACCATTTCTGACGGCTTAGGGGCACGCACTTAAATTCACAGGAAATGGTGGGTGTAGCTCCCACCATCAACTGAACTAGCTATAGTGAAACACACGATGAAAACCTTTTGAAAATGGCAGAACATTTTGAGGAGAGGTTGTGTACGTTATAGTAAGAACTATTACTATGTGTAATATCATGTCACTTGGTCCAAACACAGGGGAGATTGTTATTACAGTACAGGTACATTCAGTAGGAGATATCCTTGACAATATTGACTATCACCGATGCTTTGATGCCAGACATCTTTTGACTCTTTTGAACGTGCCCTCTTGGTGGAATGGGAATGACACAGCTGGATGAGATAAAGGTAATGAAATAAAAGGCTGGTGAGTGGATGTAGTTTGCAGCCTGAGCTGAGTGGGTGGCCAACAGATAGATTTGACTGAAATCCCCCGCGGACTTGGCTTATTTTCCCTCTCCATTTTTCTTCCGTATTAGTGAATTCTCCTATGGGTAAAGAAAAAAAGAAAGAAAAGAAAGGGCTGCCATTTATTATTCTGGCCTTATCACTAAGAAAGTAGGAGAGGTGAGGGGGTGGGAACGCTCTATTATGTGAAATAACGAGGTTATTTTTCTGTGATGTATCACAGACTTCACAGTAGCTGTTTCTAGGTCAGACGCGGGACAAAATTCCACGTGGAGACGGAAAGGAAATGGCCATATCTGCACCCTGGAGCTCAGTGCTTGTTTGACTTTATGATGATTTCCTGTTTTTGGCTATATAGTGGATATAGTGTACAAAGTGTCTATTTTGTACGTCTCTAAATGTTATGATGAATTGAAAACGGTGGACCCCGTTGTAAACGAGTGTAATGCTTTATGGTGTCGTCCACTCACAGTTACGTTTTTGTATTGGGTTGTGCTTGAATTGTACTGTAATTTTGCAAACTGTTAATACATACTTCAATCATTCAATCAATCAATCAAAAGCAAGTGGTGGACATTTTTGTCAAAGTTATGTTTTTGCCACAGCCATACAAAACGACTGATAAGAACCAGGCTTGATAAGCCTGTTCGATAACAAGGTGCTCGTTATCGATGCAAATTAACGAGCTCCATCAGCCCCGTGTTCTTTCTCATCATTGTTTTTCTTTTCTTAAATGTCTTCTCCGATCTCCAGAGGCTGAGCGAGGCGCTCAAGATCTGCAACTACATCTTCACGCTCATCTTCGTCCTGGAGTCGGTCTTCAAGCTGGTGGCGTTCGGCTTCCGCCGCTTCTTCAAAGACAGGTGAGAGAGCGAAGAGGGTCATGCGGTCCGCCGCAGAACGGGTGATTTGTAACCCACAGCACGGGTGATTTGTAACCCGCAGCACGGGTCAGACTAACGGTCTGAAAGTCCCCAGGTCATAGTGTTTGTGAGGTTGCGGTTAGAGCTAGGTTTAGGCATATAACCACGCCCACCGGGGCCAACGCTCTGCAAAATAAAAAGTGCAGTTCTCTTGAGGTTATAATCCACTGTGTAAAGATCACTCCCCTCCCCCCCCGCCCCAGTGTCTCCAACCACAGACCCAGCAGGAAGCCACAGATCCAGAGTAAACATTTACCTCATTTGCTTTATTTCTTTCTCCTCCGCTCCGCTCCGTGCAGCGCACACAGTATAAAAACCCTCCGTGCCTGACGTATCAATTTCTAACTACTGAGAGGTATACAAATGTATAACCAAATGGACCCTGTTAAAAAAAAAAAGGAGAAGAAAATCCAGTCGGTTTTGCATTTGTATAAACTCCCAGAGTAAAACAAACCACTACTAGTGCCATGTGGAAAAAGTGAGGCGGTTGGTTCGGGGTTTTTCTGGGTGAGTGTCTAAAGTGCACTCTGGGAAGAGAAGGAAGGTGCTCTGGCGGATCGCTCTGCAAGCGCGTCAGCCGCGCCGTGAATACCAATGGCCTCGTTAAAGAGCCATAAAACACTCCTGCTCGGGATGAGATCACGGCTTAAAAATCCCTGGCTTCCCACCGCTAAAATCACACGAGAAGAACACGACGCAAAGAGAGCGGGCGGGCGGGCGGGCGGGCTCGCAAACTCTCGCTTACTGTAGCATACCTGCACGGCCCCGGCCGCATGCAGGCAGCAGCATGGCGCATTTATGCACCCGCCGCCGCGGTACACATAACGACATGCGCAGACACGTCGCGTCGCAGCCGCAGCCGGTTTGAAAAACCCACGAGCTGACCACTGACCGACCGTCGGCCCCCGCGATGTCTGCTCTCTTTGCCAAGCTGCATGGAGCCGTGTGCTTTTTGGCTCCACTCCAGAGTCTCACATAACCACACACACACACACACACACACACACGCACACACACGCACACACACGCACACAGTGGTGTAAAGTAACTATAAGTACATGTGCTTGAGTACAACTTTGAGGTATTTGTACTTTAGCGTGTCAAATTCTCAGCACTTTTAGTTCTACTCCACTACATCTCAGAGACCAAAATGTGTACTTTTACTCGACTACAATTCCTTACTGTACCCTATACTGTATACATTTTGACCATTTGAAATTAGCCGATCTACAAGCTCACAATGCGTCGCGATGCGACACATTGTGAGCTTGTGGATCGGCTACTTTCAAAAGATTTTGGACATATTTTTAACTTACTTCTACTTCTTACTTCTAGTACTTCTACTTTTGGTACTTGAGGTACATGTTGATGCCGATACTTTTGTACTTGAGCTATATGTACAATGGTGAAAGAAGCATTTATTTCACCATAGTACTGTACATAGCTCAAGTAAAAGTATATGTAAAGTAAAGTA